>NW_004444296.1:430783-442562 GCF_000243295.1 Trichechus manatus latirostris | reverse complement strand
TCTTGAGTTCTTATAATAGTGGTCTTATACAATATTTGTCCTTCTGTGACTGACTAAATTCACTCAGCATAATGACCTCCAGCTTCCTCCATGTTATGTTTCACAGCTTCATCCATGCTAATGATTATCAATATGATTCTAGAAATATTTGAGTCTTGAAGAACTTCTTCATCAATTACCCTGTGTGTTCCACAATTATATTGATATTGTTAATAAGTGAACGTATTAAATATTGTTTGTATTTTGTTAAAAAACTGAAAATATTTAATCAAAATATTTTTCAAATAGAATGGCAAAAAAATAACTTTTAAAGATTGTAGTAATTTATGTGTTTTGAAAGCCAAGCTTGCAAAAGACAAACCTCTTCCATGACTACACAAGCTAAATCAAGAAGAACTCATATTTTGGCCCCGGCCCCCTTCATGTTTTCTCTATTCCACACTACTGGAGCTGAAAAATGAGATGGTGATTGCTCAAACGCTGTACAAAGATTTATTTTTGAAATCCCGTAATTGTGATTTGAAATATCTCGAATTATGCAAACAATCTTTAGATGAATTTTCTATTTTTAACTGGATAAATTTATTTTATATGAAGTAGAATGAAATTGAGAAAGCTTAATTCCTGTAGCATATAAATTTGGCAAAACATTCATTAGTTTTGTCTTACAAAACAAGGTAGTTACTCCCAATGGTAGCATTAAGGCAGCACATGAGTGAATATTTTACAGGTAAGAGTCAATTGAAGGTTTCAATAATTTCACATTTATTACCCATAAGATGCCACATTGATGAAAATCAAAATTTTAAAATAATAAGATGATATTGAAAACATTTTTTAGAATAATAACAATCCATGAATATTAGGAGTGTTTCCATCACCAAGGCCATATTTTCCAACTACTGATCCTTTTTGTTTGTTTCCAACTTTTGCATTTCAATCACCAGTAATTGTTAATGCGTCTTGATTGCATGTTTGATCAATTTCAGACTGCAGAAGCTGGTAAAAAATTTTCAATTTCTTCATCTTTGGCATTAGTGGTTGGTGTATAAATTTTAATAAAATCCTTATTAACTGTTCTCCCTTGTAGGCCAATGGATGTTATTTCTCACTGACAGCATTGTACTTCAGGATAGATCTGGAAATACTAACACGAATAACAATAATAATAAAAATCCATGAATATTAAGGAGGCACATAGCTAAATATCTGATTAAAATATTCAAATATATAACCAAGAGTACTTATTCAGACTCTCAACTTCTAAACTTTAGGTAATTATTATAGATACGTTTTAAAATTACATAAATTTTAAAAATGTATCTGACTGAAAATAGATTTTACTAGATAGATGAACCTATACAATAGTTCTAATCAAATACATTTCTAAAAATAACATTCTTTCTAAAAAATAGCATATATATCCCCATCTATGCATTATGCACTCTTATTTATAACTTACGGTTCTGTTCACAGAGCTCATAGATCCCCTTTGGGATCCCTCCATGATTCTACTAGCTGGGCTAAGCACTCTCCAGGTTTGTTCTTCGGCTCTTCACCATACTACAATGAAATAATTACTGTACGTGTTTCTTACTTTCATTAGATCAAGAAGCACTCAAAGTTAGGAATCCAAAGTCACAGTACTTCAAGTCATGTTGTAAGCATTCAGTGTGCACTTATTGAACTAAATTGAATGGATTTAGCTGGGCAGCAGTTTTATTTTATTTGCATACTACTGATTAATGTGAATATAGCCAAGATGAAAAAGCAGAAATCCTTGCAAATTAAAGCTATGCTCCTGTGGAAAATATTTTTTAGGATACGTCATTGATAGCAAATAATCTATAATAAAATGTTTTGTTGCCAAAAATGTTACCCAAAAATAGTTTGTTCTTACTATTTTTGATGTGGAAAGGCCATCATTTTTCCATTTTCTCTTGTATTTTGCAGGCAAGCAATGCTACTTCTGTATAAAGACCACTGAATATCTTTAGGCATACTGAGCTGGTATAAAAAGAAACCTGGATTTTTCTTCAAACCGTTGCTAGTGTCTGCATATATCCTCTGAAGGGCCCAAGACTCATGCTATGCTCCAGTGATTACCCTGTCCAGTCACTGAGAAACTCACAGCCTTTGACTACACCCCTTATCATGGGGACTAGAAGCACTGGACCTAAAATGTAACATCTGGGTCTTCTTTGCAAACAATAGCCTAATCCTAAAAACCTATGTTCTCTTAATTCAAAAAATATGAATACCTCTCCAGTATTGTATTATCTGATCACCAACCTGTCGTTCCAACAACAGAGATCATTGTTTGCAGGGGTAGCAGGGGTAGTTAATCCAAGTGATTTGTTGTTACTGCTGCTGCTATTGTTAGGTGCCAATAGAGTCAGTTCTGACTCATTGTGATCCTATGTACAATAGCATGAAATGCTACCTGGTTTTGTGCCATCTTCATAATTGTTGGTATGTTTGAGAGCATTGTTGCTGCCACTGTGTCAATACATCTTGTTGAGGGTTCCTCTTTTTCACTGACCTTCCACTTTATTGAGCATGATGTCTTTCTACTGGAATTGGTCCCCCCTAGTAACATGGAAACGCTGGTGGCGTACTAGGTAAGTGCTATAGCTGCTAACCAAAAGGTCAGCAGTTCAAATCCACCAGGCACTCCTTGGAAACTCTATGGGGCAGTTCTACTGTGTCCTATAGGGTCGCTATGAGTCGGAATTTCCTCAACAGCAACAGGTAGTAACATGTCCAAGGTACATGAGATGAAGTCTCGCTGTACTAGCTTCTAATGAGCGTTCAGGCTGTACTTCTAAGATAGATTTGTTTGTTCTTCTGGCAGTCCATCATATATTCAATATTCTATGCAAAAAAAAAACATACTTCAAATGCATCAATTCTTCTTTGGTCTTCCTTATTCATTGTCCTGCTTTCATGTGCATAATGTGAAGAATGAAAATACCATGGCTTGGGTCAGGCGCACCCTAGTCCTCAAAGTGACAGCTTTGCTTTTTAACACTTTAAAAAGGTCTTTGCAGCATTTACCCAATGCAATACATTGTTTGATTTCTTGACTGCTACTTCCATGGGTGTTAATTGTGGATCCAAGTAAAATGAAATCCTTGACAACTTAAATATTTCCTCTGTTCATCATGATGTTGCTTATTGGTCTACTTGTGAGGATTGTTGTTTTCTTTATAATGAGATGTAATCCATACTGAAGGCTGTAGTCTTTGATCTTTATCAGTAACTGCTTCAGGTTCTCTTCACTTTCAGCAAACAACATTGTGTCATCTGCATATCACAGGCTGTTAATTAGTCTTCATCAAATTCTAATGCCGCCTTCTTCTTCATATAGTTCAGCTTCTCAGATTATATGCTCAGCATACAGATTGAATAAGTATGGTGAAAGGATACAACCCTGACACATACCTTTCCTGATTTTATACCACACAGTAACCCCTTGTTCTGTTCAAATGACTGCCTCTTAGTCTATATACAGAGCCCTGATGGCACAGTGGTTAAGAGCTTGGCTACTAACCAAAAGATCAGCAGTTCAAATCCACTAGCCACTAATTGGAAACCCAATGGGGCAGTTCTACTCCGTCCTGTAGGGTCTCTATGACTCCAAGGCAATGGGTTTTGGTTTGTTTTTTTGTTTTTTTTTTTTGGTATTCTATGTACAGGTTCTGCATGAAGACAATTAAGTGTTATGGAATTCTTATTATTTGCAAGGTTATCCATAATTTGTTTTAATCAACACAGTCAAATGCCTTTGCATAGTCAATAAAACACAAATAAACATCTTCCTGGTATATTCTGCTTTCATCCAAAATCCGTCTGCCATCTGCAATGACATACCTTGTTCCATGTCCTCTTCTGAATCTGGCTTGAATTTCTGGAAGTTCCCTCTCAATGAACTGCTGCACCTGTATCTGAATTATCTTCAGCAAAATTTTACTTGCATGTGATATCAATGATATTGTTTAATAATCTTTTAGTTCTGTTGGATCATCTTTCTTTGAAAAAAGCAGAAATATGGATCTCTTCCAGTAGGTTAGGCATGTAGCTGTCTTCAAAATTTCTTGGCATAAGCAAGTGGGCACTTCCAGGATTGCATCTGTTTGTTGAAACATCTCAGTTGACATTCTGAAAATTCCTGTAACCTTGTTTTTCACCAATGCCTTCAGTGCAGCTTGGACTTCTTCCTTCAGTACCATTGGTTCTTGATCATATACTACCTCCTGAAATGGTTGAACATTGGCCAATTCTTTTTGGTATAGTGACTCTTTTGCTGCTTCCTGCATTTCTCAGTATTTTGCCCATAGAATCCTTCTACATTGCAACATGAGGCTTGAATTTTTTCTTCAGTTCTTTCAGCTTGAGAAATATTGAGCATATTCTTAACTTTTGGTTTTCTAACTCCGGGTATTTGCACATTTCATTATAATACTTTACTTTGTCTTAGCTACTCGATGTTCAAGAGCAAGTTTCAAAGTCTCTTCTGATATCCAGTTTGGTCTTTTCTTTCTATCCTGTCTTTTTAATGACCTTTTGCTTTCTTAATGTATGATGCCTTTGATGTCTTTCCACAACTCATCTGGTCTTCCTTCATCAAATCTATTCTTGCGATTGTCTCTACATTCAGGCGGGATATACTCAAGGTCATACTTTGGCTGTCAAGGATTTGTCTAATTTTATTCAGCTTCAACTTGAACTTGCATAGGAGCAATTGATAATCTGTCCCACAGTCAGCCGCTGACCGTTTTACGATTGATGTTATTGAGCTTCTCCAACGTCTTTTTCCAGAGATATAGTCAATTTGATTCTTATGTATTCCACCTGGCAATGTTCTACTTATACAGTAATTTAAGTTGGTGAAAAAATATATTTCCAATGAATAAGTTGTTAGTCTTACAAAATTCTATCATGAGATCTCCAGCGTTGTTTCTATCACCAACACCGTATTTTACAAATACTGATCTTTCTTCTTTGTTTCCAACTTTCGCATTCCAATCACCAGTAATTATCAATGCATCTTGATTGCATGTTTGATCAATTTCAAACTGTACACGTTGGTAAAAGTCTTCAGTTTCTTCATCTGTGGCATCAGCGTTTGGTGAGTAAATTTGAATGATACTCATATTAACTTGTCTTCCTTGTAGGTGTATAATATTATCCTGCCACTGACAGCATTGTACTTCAGGATAGATCATGAAATGTTCTTTTTGATGATGAATGTGACACTATTCCTCTTCAATTTGTCATTCCCTGTATAGTAGACCATATGACTGTTCCATTCAAAATGGCAAATGCCAATGCATATGATCACACTAATGCCTAGGATATTGATCTTCAAGCGTTCCATTTCATTTTTGACTATTTCCAGTTTTCCTTGATTCATACTTCATACATTCCACCTTTTGATTATTAATGGATGTTTGCAGTTGTTTCTTCTCATTATGAATCCTGCTGTATCAGCAATTGAAAGTCCTGAAAGCTTGACTTCATCCACATCATTAAGGTCGACTCTACTTTGAGGAGGTAGATCTTCCTTGGTCATATTTTTAGTGACTTCCTGCCTGAGGGGCTCATCTTCTAGTACTATATCAGACAACGTTCTGCCGCTATCCATAAGGTTTTCACTGGCCAATGTTTTCCAGAAGTAGACTTTCAGGTCTTTCTTCTTAGTCTGTGTCAGTGTGGAAGCTCCACTGGAACCTGCCCACCATGAGTGACCCTGCTAGTATTTGAAATTCCAGTAACATAGCTTCCAGCATCACAACAACATGCAAGCCACCAGATTAAGACAAACTGACAAACAAATGGTCGTTAAGTGATCTACAACATATAAATGGCACAACCATGGAAAATATGAGCTCACTGTAATATCTTTCAGGTGAGTGAAATTGCAAGTTGAGTTGAGTAGGATATGGCCTTTATTAAATCCAGATTTAAATATGCAGTGACCATATATGTTAAATAATTTGCTAAGTAAGAAGGCCTCAATGTGAGCCCCCAACCAGATTAGTAATATTTCAATATGGTCTATTGGATATAGTTTTGGAGAAAATTTATGACAGATTCATCATGACACTGAGAAACAGCTGAAAGTGGAGGTACTGAGAAAAGTGAATCAAAAATATATTTATGAATAAATGATAGTACATTTTGTGTGTGTATACTCATAATCACACACTGGGAAATGTAGAACTGAAGCTTTGTGACTTGACAAATACGTCATAAATCAATGCTGCGTCAAGAATTAAAATTTAAAATGTTGTGCCTAACAATGAGCTCAGACTCTAAACCATTGTTTCTTTTGTTTGAAACATTAAAATACCATTCCAGATTGCTGCCAAGGGCATAGGCACGCCTCTAAAATACATCATGTGCTCCCAAAACTGTGAAAAGTTGGCCTTATCATCCTGTTAATAGATCAGGATATGATGAGACATGCCTAGGATAAATAGTGCCTTTCTCTTTTAAGCTAGAATATGCAAAAAGGTATGTTTGGATTTGTAGGCCCCAGCTGAATTGATTTACAATCTCCTGTTACCAAAATAATGACTTTATTGTAGCATGCCAAGGGGTATACTAAGATATACAATTGATTCTCAAACAATACATATTATTTAATTTGTAATTACATTTAAAGAAATCAAATAAGCTGAATGTAATGTTTGAAGGGCTTTTCCTCTGAACAGCAAATCTTTAGTTTACCTATCTATGTATGTGTTCTGAATATTAAGCCCTCTGATACCAGTATAGAGCTAGGTAAAAATACAAACGTGCTAGAATTAAATAATTTATATTGGCAAATATTTGCATGACTATAAAATGAGACTCTTTAATAATTCCATATATAAACCAGAGCCATTTGAAAATATTTACCATTTATTGAATGATTTACAGGTATACAGCTTGTGGTGGGAGCTTTTATATTATAATCTCTTTTAATCTTTATAGCAACCATGATACTAGAGTTATCTCATTTTATAGGTGCAAATACTTAAGTGTTGAAGTTGGCAAATACTTAAATGTTGAAGTTGGCATTCAAACACAGTTTTGTGTGACTTTGAGTTTCAGGCTGTTAATCCCTGGGCCATACTACCCTACATCAGACTTTCTGCCCTTTTTGAAAATGTAAACTAAAATATGCATCTAGTTAATAATCAAATATGGTTTGGATTTATTAGAATTATAACACTGAAGACAGTAAGGACAGCCCCTATGCTCCCTGGACCTTCAGAATTATTCAAAATTCCCAATCCCCAGGAAGTCTACAGAACCGTGCTTGCCCTGCCCCCTGCTTGCCATACATAAGCCGTCTCCTATGATTCCAATTTGTTGTTACCTTGTCGCCAGGTATAACCTTCTGTGTGGCCCTGTGTCAAGCATGTGCTGTGCCTCCATCTTTACACGGCTCCCCAGACTCCTCTTTCCAGCATTGCAACTGACTTACCATCTCACAGAGTTGTTAGAGCAGTACTCTACCAGAAATATATTCTAATCTAAAATGTCTAAACCATTTTCGGCAAAGAGTAGAGGAACAATGTACATTTACTCCCCTGGGGCTCTCTTCCTTATAAATGACTCATTATCCAGAATAAAGACACCATACCCCAAGAGTAACAGAATTATTAATTATGTTCATGGATTATAGCAGTAAAAATTAAAAAAAGAAAAATGAATATTATTTTTAAAATATATATCCCATAATTATGCATTTTTCTAAAACTAAATTCCCTAATTTTATTATTTGATTGTTTTTCAATTTAAGTATTCTGAATGAAACAACAATCTCATAAAATATTTGCTTTATGTCTTTCACCACTATCTCGGAAAAGAGCAATTAAAATTTCATAATTATTTCTCCTTTTAAAAAATCCTCAAGAATGCTAAAAATAAACACACAAATTTCAAAGTGTCTTAAGAGCTTCAGCTTTTCCCTTCCTATATGAATTCTGGGTCACGTAGAGTAAGTCTTTCCATTTTTTCCCCTAAAATCTGGTTTAAATTTCCAGAGAACATGCTCTTCCTTATGGCTTTTCACATTGACTGGGGACATTTCCCCAAGGCAGGGTCTTTCTCTACAGGGAAATCTCACCGAATTCTTTGCTAATCAGAAACTCTGTGCGTTGAAAGGAAAAGTGATATGAGGGTCTCCAGGGAAATACTAGTTCTAAGTTTTTCTTTCTGAAAAAAAAAAAAAAAATATATATATATATATATATATATATTTCTTTGAAGGAAGTTTCAAAATGGAAATGTTGCTGTTAATAAATAAATAGCACAAAGAGAAACAGAGAATCAAATATGATACAGGCAGTGTGATCAACATGGATATGAATAAATATTATCAGTTTGTCTCCATCTGTAAACTAGGTAGATATTGATTATACTTGACTTTGTTTTGTATAGATTTAGTCTTTATCAATTTACAAGGAGGACATCCCAATAAATTTGCATCCCTTTTAGAAGTTAATACACAAATGATTTATATAACACTTACAGAAATGTATATGAAGATGTATTCTAAGAAATGACTCTCTTGGCCATTAAACTTTAATCAAATGCCAGCATTGCATATGTTTTAGAAAATAATAATAATGATGTTTTCCTGAAGAAATATTATGAAAAAGTACTATTGTATCAATACTGTATACAATCATTTAAATTTAGTCTGATTTTTCATTTTTCTTACTGAAGTCCTTTATATGATTGAACATAGGATTACTTTTAGAAGATACATAAAGCTCCGGTACATATCTTATAACATTTAAAAAACATAAATAAAATACTGCAAAATGGTTACTTTTTATCCCAGAAGAAAATTGGCATAGAGAATAGGAATGTCCTATCCACAGTCTATCTGACATATAATTACTGAACATTATAAATGGATGGTTTTGAAATTGTGTATTTGTAATACTGCTAGAAACTTGAGCGGAAGGAGAGGATGGTTTAAAATAGCAGAAATCTAAGATTTTGAGTGTTTAATTTCTCATCATCTAATCAAATTACTGTTTTCAGTTGGCCATATTATGTTTTAATTCTTGCCCAAATTCTTATTCAAAATTCACACATATATAATATTATTTGTACAGAGTATTTTATATTCTCTATATTCAGTTAATCATAGCAATACTTTTCACCTTTGTTACAGATATATAGTTTTTTCTCATCACATCCAACCACCTATTTTAATAGCCTGGTTTGTATTTTTTAACAATTTGCTATTTGCTCATGGAGTCATTAAAAACAAAAATTCAGATATGCCGATTTTTTTGGTTATGCATTACAAAAAAAATAAAAATATATACCTTTCTCTTCAACATCCTCCCTTTCCCCCTAAATAATATTACATTACTGACAATGATTTAAAACAATAAATACAGATAGAACCTATTCTATTTAATATTTCATAATATTCACAACTTATTCAAATAATGTATTATTGCTAAACTTTCAAGTTTTTGTAAGTTTTTCTATTGTCCAAATAAAAAAATTATGACAGTACATATTCCGTAGATATAGCCTAATATACTGGTGCTTTTATTTCCATTGGCTAGATACCTGTAACTGGGAATTCAGGATTTCAGAAAAGAATAGTTTCCATTTATACAAGGATTAATAGGTTATTTTCCCCAGAACTGTAGCAAATCACAGTTTTTATAGAAAAGCAGAATGCTCTTTTTTTAACATTTATTTTATCTTCATCAGCTAATTCTTTTCAATTTCATGAAGTCTACTATCACAAAGTGTATCCCTTTAACAAATTAATTTATGTTTTCTTCCCTTCCAGTGATGGTTATTTGGTAGCCTGTCTGTGAATATGTTCATATTTTTCATTCAATTTCCTACCAGTACTTTAAAATTTTATTAGACACTTATCAAAATTGTTTGCGTTGTACATATAGCCTGTTTTCTGTCATATATGCTGCATATATTTTTCCCTGGCTTTCATTGTCTTAAATCTTTTTAATAAAAATATATATCAGAAAATATCTCTCATCTAGTTAAAAATTATGTCATAAAATATCTACATTTTACTTGATAGCTCTTTGTTTCTGATCTTGCTTTGGAAGTTCATCTTTTATTTAAAGAAAGCTAAATTATGTTTTATTGTTCTAGGTAAGTGGTGAATTTTTAGAAATATTATTTTTCCATTGAAATTAAATGTCACATTTCATTTGTTAAATTACTATATACATTTTTATCATTTATCAAATTCCATATATACTGTCTTAGGCTGGGTTCTCTAGAGAAGCAAAACCAGTAAAGTGTATAAATATATATATAGTGAGAGATTATATCAAGGAAACAGCTCACGTGATTGTAGAGGCTAGAACGTCCCAAGTCCGTGGATCAGGATACAGCCCTCTCCCAAATCACACAGCTGCAGAAGCTGGCAAGCCCAAAATCGGAAGGTCGGCGAGCAGGGTTCCCACTCCCAGGCTGTGCAGATCAATGAATCCCAGGTTCGGCAGATAAACTGACAGCTCAAGTCCCAAGAATGGGAGATGAGACGACAGGAAGCAGCCGCAGGACCCAGAGACTGTGGCCAATACCTAGAGTCTGGAGGGCGGGGTCATTGTGTAAATTGTCTCAGAGAACAGAGGATTATTTTCAAAGGCTTGAGGGCTAATGTAATGTGTTCTGCTGACTTGCTTGGTGCCTGTTACCCCTTCTTTTCCTCCAGTTTCTCCCATTTAGTAATGGAAATGTCTAGCTTGTGCCCGTTCTGCCATTGTATGTTTGGAAGCAAATAACTTGTATTCTAGATTTCACAGATGAAGAGGAATGTTTTTGGATTTTGGACTTGGAGTTAAAACTTTTGTTATGATACTATGGGGTGAATATGTTTTCCATGTTGCAATGATGTGATTTTTTTGGGGGAGCCAAAGGGTGGAATGTCACGGTTTGAGTTATGTCCCCCAAAAAATGTGTGTATCAGTTTGGCTGGGCCACGATTCCAGAATTGTGTGGTTGTCCTCCATTTTGTGATTGTAATTTTATGTTAAAGAGGATTAGGGTGGGATTGTAACACCGCCTTTACCCAGGTCACATCCAATGTAAAGGGAGTTTCTCTGGGGTGTGGCCTGCACCACCTTTTATCTCTCAAAAGATAAAAGGAAAGGGAAGCAAGCAGAGAGTTAGGGGCCTCATACCATCAAGAAAGCAGTGCCAGGAGCAGAGCGTGTCCTTTGGACCGGGGTCCCTGCGCCGAGAAGCTCCTAGTCTGGGGGAACACTGATGAGAAGGCGGAGAGAGAGAAAGCCTTCCCCTGGAGCTGACGCCCTGAATTTGGAATTTTAGCCTACTTTACTGTAAGGAAATAAACTTCTCTTCGTTAAAACCATCCACTTGTGGTATTTCTGTTGTAGCAGCACTAGATGACTAAGACATATACTTATATAAATTTTAATGGGTATATATATATTTGTATGTATTTCTGAGCTAGTGCCTTATATACTATTCACTTAGTATAGTCTGTATTGCTAAAGTAAAATTATATTGTTTTTGTTTTTTTAAATTTCCGCTCCCACCCACTTCATCTATATTTTGTGTACAGATAAGCTATTAATTTTTCTATTAATTTTTGTGTTAAGCACACTTACCATATTCTATTGGATAGCCTAGTAGTTATTTATATTTATGTATAAATATGTAACACATAAACACATAATTTATACAAATAAATTATATATAAAGTACAAATACATATATTTTTAGTATAATGAATTATCTAGATATACAATCA
>NW_004444296.1:412755-430683 GCF_000243295.1 Trichechus manatus latirostris | reverse complement strand
ATTAATAGCATTATACTTTACGTAATTTAAAATTAAATATATCAAATTTTTTGAAAAAGAAAATTATATTGGTCTTCTTTAACAATAGTGATTTTTGTGTGCTTCTATTTTGATGATCCAAAAGTGATGTTCCATATTGCTTAAAGGCTTAATTCAAACCACAGATGATTTTTTTTTCTATATTCACTGAAGTTTTTTTGCTTTCATTCATTTTCTTATTTCCAAGAATCTCTATAAAATGGTACAAGAAGCACCGTGATATTTTTCCATCAGAAATGTGGTGAATTATTATGATACAAAACTGATTATTACTACTCGCCCCAAACCAAGGCAGTCTAATATTAAAATTTTGACTGTCCTTTTTTTTACTACTGAAGTAAGAATCCTACTACTAGCCAAAATAATAAACAAAACTCTAATGGGAATTATTTTAAAACATAAAACCCTTAAACTTATTGCCAAAACATTGATGTAATTTATCTTTAAAAATGGTAGATGCAAAAATTTAACAAGAAAATATTGTACTTAATAGAACAAATTTAATAAAACCAGCAGCCTTAATAAAATGTACTTACTAGAGTCAATAGTCTTAATGTGTAAGATTTAACATTAATATTTTATACCAACAGAACAATAGTATAAATGAATAAAATCTTCTCTGAAGTATTTACAAAAGTAGGAACTAATGTCAAATAAAGTAATTCAGAGACTCAGTTGAAATAGTGAAGATGAATGCACTACTTAGAAAATTTCACAGGGAGTTAATGTGCCTAAGTCCATTCTTTACAACGACTTCTTCATATATATATTAACAGAGATTTGTATAATTCTTATGAAGATATTTTGTTTTTGTATTCATGACATAAAAACTTCCTCAAGGACTCAGGCAGACAGGGCTGTGGCAGCATGCTTGTCCGTTTTCCCATTCTTGCCTATTCTGTAATATTCTTTGGACTTGGGCAGATATGGCTGTGGCAGCATGCTCGTCCGATTTCCCATTCTTGCCTATTCTGTAATATTCTTTGGACTTGGACAGACATGGCTCTAGCAGCATGCCTGTCCATTTTCCCGCTGTTGTCTGTTCTGATATTTCCTTGGACTCGGACAGACATGGCTATGGCAGCATGGTTGACCGTTTCCTACTTTCGGCCCTTTGAATATGTAAAACTTTCTGTTTGCTTTACTTAAAAAAAGAACAAAAAACCTTCCTTAAGGTGAAAATGGTTGAGTCAAAATATCTAGAATATATATCCTGAATTTTTATGAAGCTAACCTTAAATGTGACTTTTTTGGGGGAAAGATATTTGTATACCCTTGTCAATCATTTATTTCTCATCCAATATTTCCTTTTCCTTAGTTATAAATCAAATTATGCTATCTTAAAACCTTGTAAAAATCTTTCAAGTGGTAGGTCATATAGTCTTCTTTTTGGGAAGTAGTTTGTAGAAAATCAAGCACATTACCTATTGTGCACATTACCCATTTTATATCCTGCTTTAAGAAGCTGCTCTGATTTTTTAGAAGAAAAAAATTGGCTCTCTGAGAAATATCATGTCAGGAATATACTGGCTCATTTGTTTGCCTGAGCGTAACATAACATACAACATGGTCTTCAGTTATTTTTTCATGTACAAGAGACCCGTCATAGCTTGGTCTTCATACTCCATGATCTGAAACTATTCTGTAATTACAGACCCTTCTCCACTTTCTTCCCTTAGTAATACTTTTGCTCCAGAAAGAACAGACTTCACCATTTCTTGCCTACCGAGTCTGAAAATTCCTCCTCCATGTAAATACTTTCACCTAAAATAGTCATCACCTGCATCTCCTCCTTTGAAAATCTTTCCTTTTTTTTCTCAAACTCTAGCTCAAAAATCACCTTCTATAAAATGGAACAAAAACATAAATAATTTTCCTATATTATGATATTTGTGTATATGACTGACCTGCTTTTAACGTATTTTAGTACCTTGATAAACTCAGCTGTATCTGACATCTTTGTGTTCTCTAAAGTTATCTCTAATTATGTCTTGAAGAATAATTCAAATGGTAAGGAAGTGATTGCACACATAAATAATACTAACTACAATGTTGTCAAATGGACTCAGAATAAAGGTGCCAGCAGCAAAGACAAGTTTTCTCCTCATTACAGAAATAGGCTGCAGACAGTACATTATTGCTCATTTTTGAGGCTAGATGTATACTCATTGTATTTAATTTTAGCACTTACTTTTCTCCGGTTTTCATTTGATACTTACAGAAGTGTTTCATAAGTTTATTAATGTAATGGTTATGCCTCCCTTGTGTAGAGTGCTTTTTAATTTTCAGAGTGCTTTTTATATATATTATCATTTTTGATCCTTACAAATATCTTGTGATTTAGGAAAAGCAGCAGTTTCTAACCCATTTTAATCCACCATTATAAGAAATAATTTCATCCGCAAGTTCCATATAGCCATTCATTCAAATAGTCCAAATATTGAAAGGTTGCTTTATCTTTTCATTTTAAAATATGCTTTCCATGGCCTTAGCTATAAATCAAAATATGCTATTTTAAAATGTTGCATAATATGTACTAACTGAGAATTCTCTATTCATTTTTTAGCATAAGAGTAACAAAAAGTTCTAGACAAATTAGAGTTCCAAGAAGTATAAATGCAATGAATAAATTAATGCCGGCATTGATAGATGAGTAGGAGAAAAAAGGAATTTTATTGTGCAGCTTGACTGAACAACTTTGTTTGCTACAGCATTTGTAAGGTCAGGGAATCGTTGTTTAGAAAGTACTGGAGAATTCAAAGGAATAATGAAAATGATTCTTCATCCTCAGGATTGTTGGCCACTGAATCTTAAAACTTCAGACGTAAGTCTCTAATATTCCTGTGTGTTTCATCTCCATCTCATAAAGAAACGTGAGTAGAGTGGGGATACTGATAGTTTTCAATGGTGCTCCTTTTTCTCTCCAGGGATACTCTTAGGAAATATTAATTACAGAAGGTCCCAAATGGGTGTTAACACACATATTGGCAATTCTTCATTGAGACAGAGCATTGGTCCCTTTTGAATGGAAATATGTGAAGGAAAAGTTCTTTCTTCTAAAGCACCAGCAGTTGCGTTGTATTTTATTTAGACCTAAAGGGTAATGGAGAATCCTCAGGTGGTACAAATGGTTAACATGCTTGGCTGCTAATGGAAAGGTTGGAGGTTCGAGTCTACCCACAGTTACCATGGAAGAAATGTCCAGAGATCTACTTGCAAAAATCAGCCATTGAAAACCCTCTGCAGCACAGTTCTACTCTGACACTTATGGCGTCTCCATGAGTGAGAGTTGATTGGATGGCAATTAGTTTTTAAAAGGTAATGGAATTAAGAAAGGGTAAATGTAGATAAAGACATGGTATGTAGTTGTAACATTTACTGGATTGTGTGATTTTATCCAGAATGTTAATGGTTAAGAAAAAATCATATTTCTATTTTCTTTATCTCAGGACATTTTATAGTATCATATCACCCTTTCTGTGATCTCTGAAGTTACTAGATATGAGAACTGTTGTATTCCTTTAATTTAAGTCCATATTATTTCCCCTGGGAAATTTTAGAAATGCTGGGTGGGCTGTATGAAAACAGATGGAAAAAAAATTTGGTGGAAGGAAACTTATAAAAGGAAAACCAGATGACCTCTTATATCTTTGCCTTTTTTGATTCTTAAATTCAATCCTGTCAGTGTTTATATTTACACTCAGAACCAAATAATAGAAACTCGTTCACCTACATCAGTTTGAAAGTTGAGATTTTAAAAAACATGTGTTGTCTCTCTACTTGAAACTTGGTTTTTACTTTTTAATTTTTTTGAAACATTCAGGAGCACATTTTTTGCTTCCACAGTGGGAGGTTCAAATATCCCACTCATCTTTTATAATTTGTTTCTTCAGAGGTAAATGAATTAAACTACTTAGCCATAAACTCTTTTTTTGTAAAAGGTTTGCATGTAAGTTTGTGATCTTTTTTCCAAATACAAAGTCTCTATATATCATCTTATAGAAAATCAGAATTTTACTCTTCAAAAGATGGCAATATATTCTGCCAACTTCCAGTGATTTTTTTTTTAATAATTTCCTCTACTGTAAGCCAGAAATATGCTATCAATAATCTTTAATTTTTTTTTACTCCAACTATCTAATGAAGTTTTCTACATAATAATGACTAATGTTTCTTAAATGATTATTTGTTTCCATACTTCCTTGCATAAATGTTCATAAAAACCATAAGATATAGGTTCTACTATTATTCTCAAGGTTGAGTTAAGGAAACTAACACAGAAAAAGGTGAAAAAGCCTTGCTCCAAGTCACATATAGACTTCATTTCTCTATATAGATCAGTAATATTCTATTGTATATACATATAGCACATTTTGGGAAGCAGTTTTTGACCTCAAATAACTTTGTTCAGAGCCCCTGTTCTCAACAGCTGCCCTATTGCTGCCACTGTATAATGCTGCAAGTTATAAGCTGCATTTGTCACATTATTCATATAAAAACCCTCAGTTATCAGTATTGCTGTTTGTGCCAAAGGGCCAAATGTTAAAACATATGTAGATAGATACAATAATATTTTAAGTGCCCTAAAATTATTTTTTTGATTTAGGTTTGCCCTCCAACTTCAAAGGTGCAAGTGGTTTATCTTACATAATTTTACCCCCTTTTATTTCAGTTTCAAAATAAACTTTGTTTCACCCACCTTCATGCCTTTTCTTTTAATTCCATGCCCCTTAAAAACTGTAGGGAAACCCTGGTAGTGTAGTGGTTAAGAGCTATGGCTGTTAACCAAAAGGTCAGCAGTTGGAATCCACCAGGCACTCCTTGGAAACCCTATGAGGCAGTTCTTCTCTGTCCTGTAGGGTCGCTATGAGTCTGAATTAACTTGATGGCAGGGTTTTTGTTTTTTTTTAAACTGTAGAGCAGAAGGTAGGGGTTGTTGTTAATTGCCATCAAGTTGGCTGCAACTTAGGGCAACGCCATGTATAACACACCAGAACATTGCCCGGTCATGCCCCATCCTCATGGTTGTTAGTGTGTTTGAGTCCATTGTTGCAGCCTTTGTGTCAGTCTATCTCATTGAGGGTTTCCCTCACCTTCGGGGCCTTTCACGTTACCAAACATCCTGTTCTTCTCCAGCAATTGGTCCATTCCAATCATGCATCCAAATAAGGAGTTGAAGTCTCGAACAATATTCTGTGACCATAGGGTTTTTATTCGCTATTTTTTGGAAGCAGATCACCAGGCAAGCCTTCCTTCCTATTCTTTCTTGTTCTAGAAGTTCAACTGAAACCTGTCCACCATGGATGAACCTGATGGTATTTGAAATACCAGTGACATAGTTTCCAGCATCATAGCAACATGCAACACACCACAGTACAACAAAATAACAAATGGCTGATGAAAGATAGGGGTAGGACTATTAAAAGCCAAAGAATATGATCATATTTGGCAACGATCATTATCCTCCCCCACACACATACACACTTTTAAAGATATTTTTACTGTGATGAAAATATATACAACAAATATTTGACAATTCAACAGTTTCTACATGAACAATTCAGTGACATTAATTGCATTTTTCATGTTGTACAACCATTATCACTATCCTTTTCCAAAACATTCCACCACTACTAACATAAACCCAATGTCCTCTAAGCAAAAACTCCTCCTTTCTTGCTCTCTGTCGCCCCTGGTAACCACTAATAATCTTTGGTTTCTATATATTTACTCATTTCATCCAAGTTAGATCATACAGTGTTTGTCCCTTTGTGACTGACTTGTTTCACTCATCATAATGTTTTTCTGGTTGATCCATGTTGTGGTGTGCATCAAGATTTCATTTCTTTATATGGCTGAGTAATACTCTATTACATATAAATACCACATTTTTTTTTATCCATTCGTCTGTTGATGGGCATTTCCGTTGTTTCCACCGTTTGACTATTGTGAAGTGCTGCAATGAACATTGGTGTACGGATTTTTGTTTGCATTCCTGCTTTCATTTCTTCTGAGTATTTACCTAGGATCGGATTGATGGGCCTTATACTAGTTCTATGTTCAACTTTTTGAGGAATTGCCAAACTGTTTTCCACAGCTGCTGTACCATTTCCCATTGCCGCTAGCAATAGATGAGGGTTACAATTTCTCCATAACCTCATCAATACCTGTTGTTTTCTGTTTCGTGATCATTGCCATTCTAATGAGAGTGAGGTGGTATCTAATTGCAGTTGTGATTTGCATCTCCCTAATAACTAATCGGATTGACACAGTGGCTGCAACAATGGGCTCAAACATAACAGTTGTGAGGATGGTGCAGGGCCAGGCAGTGTTTCATTCTGTTGCACATAGGTTCTCTATGAATCACAACTTACTGGATGGCACCTAACAACAACAATGACTAATGGAAGCCTGGTGGCAAAGTGATTAAGAGCTCAGGCTAAGCTCAGACTGCTAACCAAAAGATCAGCAGTTTGAATCCACCAGGCACTCCTTGGAAACCCTA
Organism: Trichechus manatus latirostris; assembly: GCF_000243295.1. NCBI lineage: Eukaryota > Metazoa > Chordata > Mammalia > Sirenia > Trichechidae > Trichechus > Trichechus manatus. The sequence continues at coordinate 424,139 of NW_004444296.1, read as the reverse complement.
TGGGGCAGTTCTACTCTGTCCTATACGGTGGCTATGAGTTGGAATTTACTGGACTGCAACAGGTTTTTATAATGACTAATGACATTGAGCACCTTTTCTTGTGCTTGTTGGCCACTTGAATATCTTCTTTAGTGAAATGTCTGTTCGAGTCCTTTCCCCATTTTTTCATTGGGTTGTTTGTCTTTTTGTTATTAAGATATAGAAATATTATCTGTACTCTGGGTATGAAACCCTTATCACATACATGGTTGCTGAAAATTTTCTCCCCATCTGTAGGTTGTTGTTTCACTTTGTTGGTAATGCGTTCACTCTGAATTCATGCTCTGCCTTAAGTTATTCCAATGCCCTTGAACCTGTGTTGAAGCAACTATGTCATATAATTGTAGATACAGAAAATTATTGATCTTCTGGGTTGTACGGAGAATAAGTTTCTGGGTATTTCTTCAGAAAGCATGGATTGCAAGACAAAGAGAGAGATAAGGAATCCTCCTCCCCACTTTTCCTCTTTCTAGGCAGTGTGATGCCATGATAAAGCTCCACAGACTTCCAGGAAACTCTCATGAGGCCCCCTTAGATAGACCCATATAAAATCCAGATCACACAGTTGTTTCTTCCTTTATCTGGGTTTCTTGTGCAATGTTTTTCTATCCCCCTAAGACACAGATGGATGGACACAGTGGCTACAACAATGGGCTTATGCAGAACAATGATTGTGAAGATGATGTAGGACCCGGCAGTGTTTCATAGGGTCACTATGAGTTGGAAGGGACTAGATGGCACCTAACAACAAGAACAGATACCACGGAGGAGCCTTGGAACATGTTTACACGCTTGAGATAGGGTTAGATTGGTTTCATCCTCCTTCAGACTTATTCTTTAACTATTGGATTTCTTCTTGGGATCACTAAATCCATGTGTTTTTTAGCTCTATAGACCAAAATGCCTTCTTTCTACCCTCCTGACAGGCTACTTTCCCCTATTGGTCTCAGTTTGTGATATTGTGTGACATTAACCAAGTGATGTCTTTCTAGAAGCTAAAACAGTGATAGACAAATAAATGATGTTCAGTTACTCTTTGGCAAATTAGGGATAATCAATGAATAATATGAGGCAATCTGTGAAAGGCATTAGGATATGTAACAATGTGGAAATCTCTTCACATTTTGTCTCTGAGAAGACATAGCTATCACGTTCCCTCAATGAAAGTTACGTACAGCATCGTTCTGAAAATCATTTGTAAAGCATATATGAATTATTTAAAAAGTAATGTACCTAATGGAAATAGACTGATTTTAGTGCACCCACCTTCTGGGCTTTTGAGAAAACCATCGGCATGTTGGAACCTACACAGATTAATCTACATGATTTTAGCCTGAAAGGGGGTAAAAATTGATTAGTATAATTACTACCTATCTTTAACAAATAGAAAAATATCTTACTGTTTCTTACCTCCCTAATGCTTTTGCTGTTTTCATTAACCAGAACATGACTAGTTTGTTGATTGCAATAGGGTAGGTCTCAGATTTAAGAAATCCATATTTAACAAAAGTTGAAAAATGATTTCCTTAGAATTAATTTTAAAAAATTCTGGAAATGACTGATCCTCAAGACATGAGAATATATTTATTTGATGGAATATTTACACAGAAAATTAAATGAATGCTCTGTGTACTCTGGCATGAGTACTAGTAGTCGTCTTCATTAAGGGATTAATGATAAACTTCATTCAGAGAGGCCTTAGTAAGTCCTCTTTACCACATCAGATCTAGATCATCATACATGAATTTTGAACTCTTGTCTCACACCACTTATACTGGATTACCAACTTCCTGCTTCAGGGACTCATTTCTATTTTCATTTTTTCCACACTGAAGTTATCTGCACAAGGATGGTTAACCCCATGAATTTTTGATTCATGCAACATTCTCCCATCTACTTCACCTCACAGCCTTATGTGCTTATTTTTCTTTGGTTTAGGAAATACTTGGGATATTTAGTCACTTGGGCTTCAGCAGGCATATTTTAAACCACCTTTCATAAAAATAGATTTTTTTTGTGTGTGTAAAATACAAACGATCGATGAATCTAAGATTACCAAGCTCACATGAACAAACTTCCTTCCACAATAGTAGCTCCAGACTTTGCTAAAGGTAGCACCATAGTGTTACTTTACATCAAACACATGTGAGTTACACTAACTTCCCCTCATTACATTTCTACATGATATCTAAGGTGATGTGAAGCCTAAAAATGTCCTTTTTGTTGTTGTTAGTTGTTGTGGATGTGATTATGACTCATGGCATCCCCATACATTACAGAGTAGAACGTTCCATAGGGTTTTTTTTGAGTGTAATCTTAACAGAAGCAGATTGCCAGGGCTGTCTTCTGCAGTACCGCTATGTGGGTTCAAACTGCCAACTTTTAGGTTAGCAGTCCAACACAAACTGTTTGCGCCAGTCTATAAACAAAGCTGACAACATAGATAGGCAGAAATATAGAGGAACTTGCCTCCCTCCCTTCGCTTTTTTCTTTCTTTCCTTCTTTTTTCTTTATGTCTTTAACTTTCTCTCTCTCTGTCTTTTTCTTTTTCTTTTACTCTTTCCTTTATAATCAAGATGTCAGAGAAAGCATCTCAGTGTCTAAGATCTTCGATGTAGAGCTGGTAGACTTTGAGAAAAAGAGTTAATATTATATTTGGATAGTGGAAAGAGGATCAATTTTTTGAGGTCAAAATCACCATTCCTTAACTTACTTTAAACAAGAATCAATGAATAATATTACATGTTAGTTTTTATACCTGTCACTGAATTAATAAAATTGTCTGCCCAAATTATTCGATTACTGGAAACATTAGCTTTATTAAAATGTCATTGCAATAGAGTACCAAGTAGCATTTTAAGAAGACAAAATAAAATTATGTGGGTTATATTTTGAAATTTTGATCTAAAACCACTTCACTGAATGGATGGTAAAAAACAATGATAATACAAAGGAAATAACAATCTTAACATTCAACATGCTGATGAGAAACATGTCCCTAAGATCTACAATTTATCTTTAAAATGTTTAATATTATCACCCTTAAAGGTACCTGAACTATTTTTCCTTTACTTATTCACACCACAGTTTAAAAATATATGTATATTCTTAATGCATTATCCATATAGATTAATAAACATCTATTGCTTAGCTATGTGTCAAGTGTACCTGAAATAAAAATGGAGCAAAACCCTTTTCTGAGTTGTAGGTGATATGAAATCAGCAACATTTCTCCCATTTTTAGCTCTCTCCCTTAGTTGATCAATGTGTTGTAAGTACTTTTGTTTACCATACCTTTAAGAATGATTGGAACTACCGAATATCATAGTGTGAATAGCTTTTACTCTTAGGTATGAAGAAGAAATGGATTTTCACTTATCCTAAATGTTCCAAAAATTGTTAACACTTTCTGAATCAAAAGATGAAGCTGTAACTTAGAAATCCTGTCAGAATTTCTAAAGCAAAGTGCATAAACAACTACCACCATGTAATGTTAAGGCTGGAAAATTACGATTCATAAACAGACTATGTTCTTAAATAACAAATCTCAAATTGAACTAAAAATTGAGAGAAATATTGGACAATATTTACAAAAAGTGTACATTTTCTTTTTACATTTCTTCGGTAGTGTTATTTCTATAAGTAGAGAAGAAATATGGCCAAGCTTTTATAACAAGCTCTTATCAAAAATTATTAGAAGTTATTTCCTCTATTAGCTCGTTAGCTTTATGTGTAGTTGAGTTTCCAATACAGGTTTCCCCTGCTTTCCAAAAGTAGAGCATTCTTATGAAAATTTCATAGGCAAAAATGGCATAAGGCGAAGAAGCAATCATCATTAATTTACATGGGAAAATTTTTTGAGCACAGGGGGCTGGGTTGAAGGGCCGGGGTTCAAATCCCACAAAATTGCAGGATTTATATTAAGCTAAGAGTAACACTCTTAGGAGCTCTCTTAGGCTTTTCTGATAACTTAGGACACATCTTGCTAACGGATGCACAAAATAAATCGAGATAAAGCACTGATGCCCACAGACACAGTTGAAAGCTATTGCGAGAGAAGCTGAGCGTAGTTCCGAGGAAGAAGTTTGGCGGGCGACGCCACCCTTGCTGTTCTGGGTGTGCGAAGCCTCTGTAACGGCTTGCTGCAAAAACAAACACTAAAAGCTATTTCTGTTTTTTGTCTTTTATCATAAAAGCAAAAATCTTCTTCGGATTTCTATCAGTTAATGAAAACAGGTACTAATGTAGGTCTTTCGTAAAAAGTGGCATAAAGTGAACTTTCTAAAACCTGGGGAAACCTGTATAACCAATGTGAGGTTGTGTCTTTGTAGATTCATAATTCTCAAAACGGCGGACATAAAATTTATTCAAATTTGAGATATCCTAGTATAGAAACCTCATAAGGGTGACAATATTTATGAATAGGTCAGCCTGACTGGCAGAGGATTTCACCAGGACTTTACTATCAGGACATCCTTTCCCTCGTCTTATTTTATTACCTCTTTTTATTTTCAGTGATCACAATACTCCATTTAATTTAAATGTGAGCAAACAGAAGTTCAGAGAGGTAGTGTGCCTTGTGTAATGTTACAAAATTAGTAGCAGAATCATACTTTATTAGTAGTATTAACATTTTAATATTATTGCTTTTGCGTTCCAGAGCTAGGATTCAAATAGTGATTCTTGCAGAATCCACAGGTTCAAGTAGGGAAACTGAGTAACAAGTTAGCCTCTCAAGCAAAAGCTTATCTATGCAAAATAATACCTATGGCAAGCCCTGAAATTGAGCCCCTGCAGAGGCATAGTGAGAGTAAGGAGTGCCCTGGGACAGTCTCTAAGTCGCGCCCGCTCACCCAAGTTCTAGAAGAGTAGACGTTGATAGTGGTGAAACATCAGCAGAAACACCTTCCACTCTCTTGGCCAGCTGCCTCAGGCGCCTTTCATATTTGTGGCACCTCGGAATGTCATTCCATGCCTGCTCTGGTGCCCCCGTGGACTTGCACTACGGAGAAAGCGCCCAGCTCTGCCCTCCTTGCTATGCCTCTGCGCCCCGTCCAAATATCTGTCACCCATCTTTTAGATGTCCTTACCACATTAACAGCTTGAAAATACAAGTCAATCTCATTCATCTCTTACATAACAGGTTATACCACTACATGAAAATTACAATTGCACCTTCCTTGCTTTCACTAATGAAGATCGTCTACGATGTGCCCAAAGTCTTTTTTTTCAGTTTCTTCTTTTTCTGCACTCAGCAGAGCAAGATCATACAGTCTTGTCTTGACACTTGGAGGCTCTCAAATATGAAAGTATAAGTTTTAACTTGCTGTATGATCTCTCACAACTGGAGATGGAAACTGCAGTGGTTCACTGAATCTGCTCAGTGCCCTTCCCCCCCTTCAGGCGTCACCCGGGGCATGTGCCTTACCTGCCATGCTTTAGATACGCCTCTGCTCTCAAGGAGACCTAAAGGTGAGCAGAGCATGGTTCTGTGTCAAAAAAAAAAAAAAAAAAGGGAAAATCATTCTGTTTCATTAAAGAGTGATGAGAAGAGAAAAAAGGAAATGAAATAATGATTTTTTTTTTTTTTTAGGAGAATTTGCAAAGTATTTGACTCAGGTACAGTAAAATTTCTATACACTCAAAAATAAGGTTGCCAGATAAAATAGAACTGGCCAAGTTAAATCGGAATTTCAGACAAAAAATTAGCATAAGTATGCCCAAATATTGCATAGGACATTGTCTTAGTTATCTAGTGCTGGTATAATAGAGCACAAGTGAATGGCTTTAACAAACAGAAATTTAACAGGAAAAAAACAATATTAAAGAGTGGTAAAAACAGCTTAATTAAGACAAAAAATTTTATGAAGATAAATAACAAAGTATAGAGTCAACATTACCCAGCTTATCTATATACCTATAAGGAAAAAAAACCAGGCAACATTTATAGATTTTATGAGAGCTTATATTGCATACGTGCCCAATGGTCATGAGAGGCCTTACTTGGTATTTTCTGATTTTTATCCTTTAGTAAATAAAGGTATCCTTTTAATTTATTTTCTACCTCAGCCATGGAATTAAGCAATAGCTGAGATAGCAAATATTTTTAATATGGAGGTACAAGATTGCTTGCTTGAGTTTTAGTGAGTCTACATTCAAGTGTAGGAACAAAGAAGTATATCAAAATTATACCTTCTAATATAAGTGACTGTTATTTTCTTAAAAGACATGAAAATTTTATATAAATCTAAAAGCAAAAACAAAATCAAAGACACTGGAATTTCAGCATGTTGTATGCAGAGATTTAGAAGGATAAAAAGGGAAACTCTATGAAGAAAAATAAGTGATAGGTTTGAATAAATTTTTACTTTAAAAAAAAAAACTTTTTGTGACTTCCACCTTCTCAAACACTATTCTGGGTAAAGCTACATACAAAGCTTATAGAGAGTGATTTTGTGCCTTTGTTCACTGTGCATTATAATTTTATTACATTCTATTTGTTTAAAATATATTAATTCCAACACTAAGATTTTCTTAAGATTTGAGAACATTATTATAGTTTGTTTGTGTTTGTCTAGTAAATTTTAGCAATTATAATAATAAGCCTATGGTTACTTTTTTAAAACCTATTACCAAAAATAAATAAATAAATAAATAAATTAATTAATTAAATAAACCTAACTCATAATGACCCTAGAGAGCAGAATAGAACTGCCCCATAGGGTTTCCAAGGAGCAAGCTGGTGGATTCCAACTGCCAAACTTTTGGTTAGCAGCTGAGCTCTTAACCACTGCGCCACCAGGGCTCCAAAGTTATTACACACTTAGCTGATAAAACGCTTTAAGACATCATATGCAAATTGAATACATTTTAATTATCTCTTTAGGTATTACAATTGTCTACTTAAACGTCTTCTGAAATACTTAAATAATGCTTAAGAAAATAAAGAATATATACATATATATAAACCTTTAAAATGTTTCAATATTGTGTAAAATTTAGTAAGATCTCAACTTAGAATCACAAGTCCGTATTAAGTGTGAAATTATTTATTTTGAATTGAAATTAGCTATAAATTTTCAATTGGAATTACAAGGTTCTCTTTTATTTACTTTAATAGGTTAAATTTTGTTAAATAATTATGAATACTTTAAATAGCAATTAAGCAAAAATATCAATGCTATGGATACGATTAAATGGCTGTGATGTATAGCTTTCCAAATTGAATTCTAAATATTTCAGAGTTGGAAGTTTATTATTCGCTAAGGTAGCAACTACACCCTTCAAAATCATCAGGGCTACTTTTTCTTTTGGCTAAGTTTTAAAGATCATTGTCTGCAACAATGATTAAGGACAGAGAGCCCATGTAGTAGTTGTTACACCAAACAGTCTGTAAACAAAAGAAGATAGTTACGTAGCCCTTGTCTCTTATATTGTACTCTGAGATATTTGCAAACTTTTACCAAAGTGATTAAAAATGAATGCAACTCTGGAAACACTCACTCATTTATGCCAAGGAATTTGGAAGAGAGCTACCTGGCCAACTGAATGGAAAAAAATCTGTATTTGTGCACATTCCAAAGAAAGGTGATCCAACAGAAAGCGGAAATCCTTGAACAATATCATTAATATTACACAAAAGTAAAATTTTGCTGAAGATAATGCAAAAAAAGTTGCAGCAGTACATCTACAGGAACAGCCAGAAATTCAAGCTGGAGTCAGAAGAGAATGTGGAACAAGGGATATCATTGCTAATGCCAGATGGATCTTGGTTGAAGGCAGAGAATACCAGAAAGATGTTTACCTGTGTTTTATCAACCATGCAAAAGCATTCAACTGTGTGGATCATAACAAATTATGGATAAAATTGCAAAGAATGGGAATTCCAGAGCACTTCATTGTGTTTATGAGTAACCTATACATGGACCAAAAGACAGTCGTTTGAGAAGAACAAGGGAATACTGCATGGTTTAAAGTCAGAAAAAGTGTGTCAGGGTTGTATCTTCCACCATACTTACTTAATCTGTATGCTAAGCAAATAATGCGAGAAGCTGGACTACATGCAAAAGGATGCAGCGTAAGGATTGGAGGAATGACACAACCTTGCTTGCTGAAAGTGAAGAAGACTTGAAGCACTTACAGATGAAAGTCAAACACCACAGCCTTCAGTACAGATTACACCTCAACATAAAGAAAACAAACATCCTCACAACTAGACCGGTAAGCAACATCATAATAAGCAGAGAAAATATTGAAGTTCTCAAGGATTTCATTTTACTTGGATCCACAATCAACAGCCATGGAAGCAGTAGTCAAGAAATCAACAGACGCTTTGCACTGGGCAAATCTGCTGCAAAAGACCTCTTTCGAGTGTTAAAAAGCAAAGATGTCACTTTGAGGACTAAGATGCACCTGACCCAAGCCACAGTATTTTCAATCGCCTCATATGTACACAAAATCTGGGCAATGAATAAGGAAGACCTAAGATAAATTGATGCACTTGAATTATGGTGTTGGAGAATAATATTGAATATACCATGGTGGCACAGTCACAGAATCAGCAGTTCGAATTCACCAGCCACTCCTTGAAAAACCCTATGGGGCAATTCTACTCTGTACTATAGTACTTATGAGTCGGAATCAACTTGATGGCAATGGGTTTTGTGGCCAGAAGAAAGAAAAGTTTGTTATGGAGAAGTAAAGCCAAAATGCTCTTTAGAAGTGAGGATGACAAAACTTCATCTCATACATTGGGCACGTTATCAGGAGGGACCAGTCCCTGGAGAAGGACCTCCTGCTTACTTGGTAAAGTAGAAGATCAGCGAAAAAGAGGAAGACCTGCAATGAGACGGATTGACACAGTGACTGAAATAATGGTCTCAAACGTAACAACAATTGTGAGGATCACACAGGACCAGGCAGTATTTCCTTCTGTTGTGATAGATTTGCTGTGAGTTGGAACTGACTGAACAGCACCTAACAACAACAACAACATGCCAGTTCGTCTGTAAACAAAACAAGATAGTTACATAACCCGTGTCCCTTATATTGTACTGTAAGATATTTGGAACCTCTTACTGAAGTTCTTAAAAACTTGACTGTATTTTACATTTCTGTGACTCTTAAATACAAAAAACAAAACAAGCCAGATGCCATCCAGTCAATTCCAACCGATGATTCTTAAAATGTGTAAATATGTTCCCTTATTACATATTAGTATGAAAACTATTTATTAATATCTTTTAAGGATTTATATGACCATCAAACCACAATTTCTGATGTTATCCTAATTAGAATACTTATTTGTGTTTTTTTGTGTCCTTATTTTTCTTCCTGTGCCCATCCTAGAACATGGTTATGATGTTTCATTAGCCCATGATAATCTACTTTGAAACAAAGAAGAGAAAGCATAGTATGGAGTCAAAAACTCTTGAATTCTAGTCCTATAATTCAGTGAGATATAAGGCAGTATAATTGTCTTGATAAATCTCAGTTTCATCACCTGCAAAATTAAGCAATACTTAAGTCTTTGTTTTGTTGTGACATTATATATAAAAAATAAAAGGATTTGCATACTACTATAAAATAGTCTTCCACAGATGAAAAAATTATTCTTTTCATTTAAAATTTCTTCAACCTGAAACATACCTATCATTTGTCTTGTCTGTTAATCAATTTCCAGATTACAAATGACATTTTAATTTAATTTCAGAGAATTGTATAATTGAATCAACTTTAAATCACATTTCTGGAAGAAATGAACTATAGTTCATGGAAGACTTTTGTCTGATGAAGTAAACTAGATTGTATTTTTAAAGTTTATCTTCTGCTGTTAGTCAAATATGATCTTAGCATCTTTAACTTGATGCCACATTAGTCTTTCCTATTACAATCAGCCATCTATTCATATGCTCTGTGACTCTTTATCATGCTAAAGAAAGTATGCCATGTTTTATAATGATGAATATTTCTATGATAAAAAATTGGTTTTCTTTGTCGCTGTCGCTGAAAAGATGAATAAATCTAACTTAGAGTCTGATAAGAATTAGAAAATTCAAGCAAAATCATGTATTTTAGTAACTTTCAGATCGAAATGGAAATGTCCTTATCATGAAATAAGAAGCATATTTAAGATTATTCTCCCATCAATTCTGCAGTGTGTGCCATTTTAAAGGTTCTTTGGTCCCAAAAATATTATTATTAAAATTAATTTTAATTTTTTACTGAGAAGAGCCAATTTGCTTCCAGGTATTACAAATTCATATTTTCCTTGCTGTTCTGCTAAATGAAATAATAGAGCACCAATGATTATCTGAGGGTAAACTGTGCAGTCTTAAAAGGCACAGAGGTGAGAAGACTAAACACTGTATTCTACTAGGCAATTTCCACTTTTCTGTGTATCCTTACATGGGAAAAAAAGTGCTCTCTATTCTCTTTTTCTTTTTTTTTATTGTTGTAGTTTACATGAAGTTTACACTTCAAGTTAGTCTCCCATACAAAAATTTATACATACATTGTTATGTGACCCTTATTGCTCTCCCCATACTGTGACAACACACTCCTCCTTTCCACCCCTGATTCCCCATGTCCATTCAACCAGCTCCTAATACTCTCTGCCTTCCCATCGCACCTCTAGACAGAAGCCACCCATTTAATCTGTTGTATCTACTTCAGCTAAGAGGCACACTCCTCACGAGTATCACTTTATGTCTTACAGTCCAGTCCAATCCCCGTCTGAAGAGTTGGCCTCAGAAATTGTTTTAGTTCTGGGCTGATAGAGAATCCAGGGGCCATGCTTTCCGGGATTCTTCCAGTCTCAGTCAGACCATTAAGTCTGGTCTTCTTACTAGAATTTGAGTTCTGCACCCCACCTGTCTCCTGCTCCATCAGGGACTCTTAGTTGTGTTCTCTGTCAGGGAGGTCATTGGTGGTAGCCGGGCACCATCTAGTTCTTCTGGTCTCAGGCTGATGAAGTCTCTGCTTTCTGTGGCCCCTTGTGTCTCTTGGGCTAATACTTTCCTTCTCTCTTTGATGTTCCTCATTCTCCTTTACTCCAGGTGGTTGGAACCAGTTGACACATCTTAGATGGCTGCTTGCAAGCTTTTAAGACCACAGACGCCACTCACCAAAGTAAGATGCAGAACATTCTCTTACTAAGCTTTGTTATGCCAGTTGACCTAGAGGTCCCCTGAAAGCATGGTCCTCAGAACCCTACCCCTGCTACTCTGTCTCTTAAAATGATTGATTGTATTCAGGAAACTTCATAGCTTTGGTTTAGTCCAGTTGTGCTGACTTCCCCTGTAGTGTGTTCTGTCCTTCCCTTTACCTAAGATAATTCTTATCTA
>NW_004444296.1:407729-412381 GCF_000243295.1 Trichechus manatus latirostris | reverse complement strand
CACCAAATCAATTTCCAAAGTGGTTGTACCATTTTACATTCCCACCAACAGTGTATAAGTGTTCCAGTCTCTCCACAACCTCTCTAGGATTTATTATTTTGTGTTTTTTGGATTAATGCTAGCCTCTTTGGGGTAAGATGATATCTTATTGAACTTTTGATCTGCATTTCTCTAATGGCTAACGATCGTGAGCATTTCTTCAGTTGTCTGTTAGCCACCTGAATATCTTCTTTGGCAAAGTGCCTGTTCATATCCTTTGTCCATTTTTAATAGGGTTTTTGTCTTTTTGTTGTTGAGGTTTTGCAGTATCTTGTACATTTTAGAGATTAGACACTGATCGGATTTCTCATAGCCAAAAATTTTTCCCAGTCTGTAGGTTGTCTTTTTACTCTTTTGGTGAAATCTTTCGATAAGTATTAAGTGTTTGATTTTTAGGAGCTCCCATTTACCTAGTCTCTGTTCTGGTGCTTGTGCATTGTTACTTATGGTTCCTATTGTGTTGATGCCATGTATTAGGGCTCCTAGTGTTGTTCCTGTTTTTTTCCTCCATGATCTTTATCGTTTTCAATTTTATATTTAATTCTTTGATCCATTTTGAGGTAGTTTTTGTGCATCATGTGAGGTATGGGTCTTGTTTCAGTTTTTTGCAGATAGCTATCCCATTATGCCATCACCATTTGTTAAAGAGACTGTCTTTTCACCAATTAACCAGCTTTGGGCCTTGTCAAGTATCAGTTGCTCATAGGTGGATGAATTTATGTCTGGATTGTCAATTCTGTTCTACTGGTCTATTATATCAGTTGTGGTACCAGTACCAGGCTGTTTTGCCTACTGTGGAGATATAATAGGTTCTAAAATCAGGTAGTGTGAGGCCTCCCACTTTGTTTCTCTTCTTGAGTAATTCTTTATTTCTTTGGGGCTTCTTCCCTTTCCATATAAAGTTGGTGGTTTGTTTCTCCATCTCATTAAAAAATGCCAGTGGAATTTGGATCGGGATTGCATTGTATCTGTAGATTGCATTGGGTAGAATTGACATTTTCACTATGTTGAGTCTACCTATCCATGAGCAAGGTATGTTTTTCCACTTATGCATGTCTCTTTTGGTTTCTTGCAGTAGTATCTTGTAGTTGCCATTGTATAGACCTTTCATGTCTCTGGTTAGATTTATTCCTAAGTGTTTTATCTTCTTGGGGGCTATTGTAAATGGTATCGATTTGGTGATTTCCTCTTCGAGGTTATCTTTATTGGTGTAAAGGAACCCAAATGATTTTTGTATGTTTATCTTATATCCTGAAACTTCGCTGAAATCTTCTATTAGTTCCAGTAGTTTTCTTGTGGATTCTTTGGGGTTTTCTGTGTATAAGATCATATCATCTGCAAATAGAGATACTTTGACTTCTTCCCTACCAATTTAGATGCGCTTTGTTTCTTTTTCTAGCCTAATTGCTCTGGCTAGGACCTCCAGAACAAAGTTGAATAAGAGTGGTGATAGAAGGCATCCTTGTCTGGTTCCCATTCTCAAGGGGAATGCTTTCAAAGTCTCTCCATTTAGGATGATGTTGGATGTTGGCTTTGTAAATATGCCCTTAATTATACTGAGGAATTTCCCTTCTATTCTCATTTTGTTGAGAGTTTTTATCATGAATGGGTGTTGGACTTTGTCAAATGCCTTTTCTGCATCAATTGATAAGATCATGTGGTTCTTGTCTTTTGTTTTATTTATGTGATGGATTACATTGATTGTTTTTCTAATGTTGAACCATCCCTGCATACCTGGTATAAATCCCACTTGAACAAGGTGAATTATTTTTTTGATATGTTGCTGAATTCTATTGGCTAGAATTTTGTTGAGGATTTTTGCATCAATGTTCCTGAGGGATATTGGTCTGTAATTTTCTTTTTTTTATGGTGTCTTTACCTGGTTTTGGTATCAGGGTTATGCTGCCTTCATAGAATGAGTTTGGGAGTATTCCATCCTTTTCTATGCTCTGAAATACCTTTAGTAGAAGTGGTGTTAACTCTTCTCTGAAAGTTTGGTAGAATTCTCCAGTGAAACCATCTGGGCCAGGGCTTTTTATTCTACCTCTGTTTGTGTTTAAGTAGGTAGTGAGTTTCTAGAAATTTGTCCATTTCCTCTAGGTTTTCAAATTTGTTAGAGTACATTTTTTCAAAGTATTCTATTATGATTGTTTTAATTTCAGTTGGGTTTATTGTGATATCACCCATCTCATTTTCTATACAGGTTATCTGCATCCTCTCCTGTTTTTCTTTTGTCAGTTTTGCCAATGGTTTATCAATTTTGTTGATCTTTTCAAAGAACCAGATTTTGTTCTTGTTAACTCTTTCAATTGTTTTTCTATTCTCTATTTCATTTAATTCAGCTCTAATTCTTATTATTTCCTTCCTTCTGGTGCCTGAGGGCTTCTTTTGCTGCTCTCTTTCTACTTGTTCCCATTGTAGGTTTAATGTTTTGATTATGGCCCTTTCTTCTTTTTAGATGTGTGCATTTATTGCTATAAGCTGACCTCTGAGCACTGCTTTTGCTGTGTGCCAGTGGTTCTGGTAGGATGTATTTTCATTCTCTTTTGAATTCTTTATTCCATCCTTAATTTCTTCTATAACCCAGTAGTTTTTCAGCAAGGTGTTGTTCAGTTTCCATGTGTTTGATTTTTTTTTGTCCATGCTTTTTCTGTTGTTTTCTACTTTTATGGCTTTATGATAAGAAAAGATGCTTTGTAATATTGCAATTTTTTAGATCTTGCTAAGGCTTGCTTTATGGCCTAATATGTGGTCTATTCTGGAGAATGTTCCATGTGCATTGGAAAAGAAAGTATACTTGGCTGCTGTTGGTGCAGTGTTCAGTATATGTCTATGAGATCCAGTTAGTTGATTGTAGCATTTAGCTCTTCCGTGTGTTTGTTGAGCTTCTTTCTGGATGTTCTGTCCTTCACCGAAAGTGGTGTGTTGAAGTCTCCTACTACTATTGTAGAGCTGTCTATCTCTCTTTTCAGTGCCATTAGAGTTTGTTTTATGTGTTTTGGAGCCCTGTTGTTGGGTGCGTAAATATTTATATAGTTATGTCCTCCTGGTGTATAGACCTTTTATTCTTTATATAGCGTCCTTCCTTATTGTTTGTGGTGGATTTTACTTTAAAGTCTATTTTCTCAGAGATTAATATTGCCACTCCTGCTTTTTTTTGAGTGTTGTTTGCTTGATATATTTTTTCCCTTCCTTTGAGTATTAGCTTGTTTGTGTCTTTAAGTCTAAGGTGTGTCTCTTGTAGGCAGTATATAGATGGATCATGTTTTTTAATCGAATCTGGCACTCTCTTTTTATTGGTGCATTTAGTCTGTTTACATTTGGCGTAATTATTGATAGGTATGAGTTTAGTGCTGTCATTTTGGTGTCTTTTTTGTGCGTTGTTCACAGTTTCTATGTTCTCTTTAACTTTCTGTGCTGAGTCAGTTTTCTTTATGTATTTTCCTTTCATATTTTTCATTGTTGTTGTTTTTATGTTTCCTGAATCCTTATATTTTTCTAGTTTTTTTTTACTTTGATTTGTAAGATTGTTAGTTTCCTTTGTGGTTACCTTAATATTTACCCCTATTTTTCTAAGTTCATACCAGTCTTTTATGTCTTTTTATCCCCTTCACTTCTCCTCTATATGAAAAATCTATCTCCACATTTTTAAGTTCCTCTTTTTTGTTTAATATTGTCATTTTTTACATATTGATAACACTGTGTCTCTATTTTCAATGTTTTAGCTTTGATGTATTTTTGTGACTTCCCTATCTAGGTTGATACCTGTTGCTCTGTCCTGTGTTCTAGTCTTGTGTTGTTATCTGATGTTACTGATTTTCTAACCAAAAGACTCTGTTTAGTATTTCTTGCAATTTTGGTTTGGTTTTTGCAAATTCCCTAAACTTCTGTTTATCTAGAAATGACCTAATTTCAGCATCATATTTGAGAGACAGTTTTGCTGGATATATAGTTCTTGGCTGGCAATTTTTTTCCTTCAAGGCTTTGTATATGTCATCCCATTGCCTTCTTTCCTGTGTGGTTTCTGCTGAGTAGTCAGAGCTTATTCTAACTGACTCTCCTTTGTAGATGACTTTTCTTTTATCCCTAGCCACTCTTAAAATTCTCTCTTTATCTTCGGTTTTGGCAAGTTTGATTATAGTATGTCTTGGTGAATTTCTTTTGGGATCTACCTTATGTGGGGTTCGATGAGCATCTTGGATAGATATCATCTCATCTTTCATGATATCAGGGAAGTTTTCTGTCAACAAATCTTCAACAATTCTCTCTGTATTTTCCTTTATCCCCCCCATTCTGATACTCTAATCTCTCGTAGGTTATTTCTCTTGATAGAGTCCCACATAACTCTTAGAGTTTCTTCATTCTTTTTAAGGTTTTGATCTGATTTTTCCTCAAATAAGTTGGTGTCAACATGGTCTCAGGGAACATCTAGCTCAATTGGCATGACACAGCTTATAAAGACAATGCTCTACATTCTACCTTGGAGAGTAGCATCTGGGGTCTTAAAAGCCTGTGAGCTGCCATCTAAGATACTCCACTGGTCTCATCCCTTCAGGAGCAAGGGAGAATGAAGAGAACAAGATACAAGGAAAAGATTAGTCCGAAGGACTAAT
>NW_004444296.1:404834-407120 GCF_000243295.1 Trichechus manatus latirostris | reverse complement strand
AGAAACTATTTGTTCTGTAAGCCTTCACCTGAAGTACAATTAAAAAAAAAAAAAAAAGAAACAAAAAAAAAATAAGTTGGTGTCAAGTGGCTTTACCTTCAATGTCAGTAATTCTGACTTCTACTGCCTCAATTCTGCTCCTATGACTTTCTATTGAGTTGTCTAATTCTGAAATTTTATTGTTAATCTTCTGGATTTCTTACTGCTGCTTGTATATGGATTCTTGCAGCCTATTAAATTTGTCATTATGGTCTTTAATAACTTTTTTAATGTCTGCTACTGCTTTGTATGTTCTTTGACAGTCACTGCATTTTGTCACATTTAATTTCTAATTTCTTGAAGAGTTCTGTATATTAATCTTTTGTATTCTGCCTCTGGTAATTCCAAGAAATTCTCTTCTGCCAGAAAATTTATTGATTCTTTATTTTGGGAGCATGAGGAAGCCATCATGGACTGACTCTTTATGTGACTTGATATTGACATTTGTCTCTGAGCCATCAAGTTATTATAATCTTATTTTATGTTTGTTTAGTGTGTCTATCTTGTGTTTTGTTTTGTTTTGATATGCCCATACAGGCTACTCGTGTGTGCTAGTTTGATTATTCGTGCCTCTGAAGCTTTAATGTCCTGTCACCAGTAGTTAGGTTTGTAACTAATTGTATGTGCCCAGGAGTCTGTTAAATTTTCCTGTATGGATTTAGCTCAGGTGTCCAGGCAGTTGGTCACCAAGTGTGTGGTGCAGACTCTCACCTACAGTCTTAGAGAGGCATGGGGATTGGTGTAGGCACAGGTATCTGTCTACAGTAGGGAGTCATGCACTAAGCAAGGCCAGGGGGTGACAGCTGCCCCTGAGTGTCTGAATGGAAAGCATGTCCCTCTTCCCTAGAGTGAGTAGGTAGGTGACTTTTGTAGCCGGACTATGAGCTCCCTACTCTATTGGCTACAAGGACTAGGGGGGTACTACTTATTCTTGGACCCCTGTAGCAAGTGGCTAGGTGGCATGGGGAGAGCCACTAGTCCTGAAGCCCCGATACAGACAGGTAAGTTGCCTGCTTAAAGGGCAGAGCACTGTCAAGCATCAAAAATCTGCCACTTCACAGCTGAAACAGTTGAAGTTAGACTTCAGGTGTTTATCCTGTTGTACTGTGGTAGTGAGAGATAACGCTGCTGAGATGGGTCCACACAAGTCTACACAGGGGTGGAAGATACTCAAAATCTATGGACCTCTTATGCCTGTGCCTAGGCAAAGGAGCTGTGCCAACACTGAGTTCCTGGTTTAGGGGAGCTGTTAGCTTATTTTTTCCTTGTTTTTTAATTTGTTTCCTCTCCAAGGCCAAGAGAATGGGTCAGGGCACCTTATGGGATCTACTTCCAACCCAGGGGACTCAGAGATCACTGAAGCTGGCCAGAAGTGGTGCAGAGTGTGGAGTGAGGAGGTAAATTGGAGAGAGGTATTTCCCAAATAGGTTTTTTTTTGTTTTTTGAAATCTCTGTGAAGGGCCGCACACATGTACTTATCTTTAGCCACTTGGGTGTTGCTTTTCACTGGTTCCGGGTGCCCACGCAGAATCTCTGCTGCTGGATATCCCCCAATGTAGAAACTGCCTCCCGAGTGAGTGAGCAGAGCTATATGCCTGCCTCACTGCACAACCTGAGCCAATCTGGGCTAAAGGGCTGCAGCTCCCACCATGTCAGGTCAGGTAACTCCTTGCTGCTTCTGAACTGTCTGTCTCTCTCCCCATGCCACCCAGTCCAATTCCTCAACTTTGCCTTGTTCAGGGCTCCTAGATATTCCTATACAGTCAAATCACTTGTTTTTTCAGGTTTTGTTGCAAGAGGGACATAGAAAGTTGTCTGACTACTCTGCCATCTAGGTCCCGCCTCCTGCATTTCATTTCTTGACAATATTAATTTGACACACAGTTAATTAAAGGAGCTTTGCTACATTTTTTATGATACACTATAGTCTTCATATCCCAATTTAATCATATCTCAAACTTCAATAAAAATCAGATTTCTTTAAGTTAAAATTATCAGAATAATTTGACATGAATATTGTAAAATAGAGTCTGAATGTAACCACAAAAAGAACAATAATAAGTAATATATTTCTATATAAACAACAAATGATAGTTACAACCTTGCTTTACATTCACTTAGAAAAATTTTTACCTCTAATTTTTCCACTATTTTGGAGATATACTTAAGTGTGACTTTCATATAAAATATTGGCATTAAAAAGATGAAGGCCTAACAGCAAACAATATCAAAACATTTACAAAAACA
>NW_004444296.1:378851-399251 GCF_000243295.1 Trichechus manatus latirostris | reverse complement strand
GACCAGGATCACAACAGAGGGTTCTGGACAGAGCTGGAGAAGGATGTAGAGCATAATTCTAACTCATAAAAAAGACCAGATTTACTGGCCCAAAAGAGACTGGAGATACCCCAAGAGTATGGCCCCCATACACCTTTTTAGCTCAGTGGTGATGTCACCTCGAGGTTAAAAAAACAGTTGTCCTCAAGTTGATTCCAATTTGTGGTGACCTCATGTGTTACAGAGTAGCGGAGAGCACGATTCAGTCAATCATATTAAGAGTAACTAATGGTTGGTCTTCTATATTTCTCCCTCCTCTTCTCTTTAAAAGCCTCATTGTATTGTACCTAGCTTCTTCGAGCCATTTTCTTTTGCTGGTATCAAAACCGTCTCCCTATATGCATATAGAATAACTGCTCAGAACAAAACTTATGTTCAAATTTTGTTGAGTTCTGATTATTTTTGACATAGACTAGCAAAAAGGAAGAAAAGCTTATCTTAATAGTATGGAATTTAATGTTTTGACTTTAAAATTCTGTGTGACAATAGTCTCTAGGCTGGTTAATTGAAGCTAGAATCAACAATGAGTGTCCAATGCCAAAAACTTTTCAGCATATTGTAGAGAAAATAATCCAAAAGTTCACAGAATAAATCTATTTTGTGATTAGCTGTACGTCCCCCACACAACCACATTCCAAAGGATGGTCTGGAATACAATGCCTTTCAATTTGAGGGAAATTATGAAATGCATTTGTGGGGAATTTGGGGGGGAAAGAATGCACCAGCATCTCTGAAAATCTGTTTTTCTGTTCCTTCTAGGCAAAAGATGATTATCGGTGATGATACAATGAAATTGGACTCCCTGCTTTCAATGAAAATAATTAACATTCCAAGTGGTAAAAGCCATTTGGTAGCGCTTAACCTCCCGAGTCCAATAGAATAAATAATGGGTGGAATTAACTTAACCAGATTAGTAATCAGAGTTTTTGACCAGCAAGGCATTGTAGAGTAGGTTAATTGATTACAGGGTACTTAGAATTGGAACAGATGGGAAGGCTACAAAGATGCTATCTGACATATATAATTAGAAAAAGTCTTGGTCTGAGAGGAAAAACCCTAAGTCAAGTAATTGTGCATGTGCGCACACACACACACACACACACACACAATAGGGTTACCTGAATAGGGTCACACCCTGGAGTAGTCGAGCCAATGAAACATACTCCAAATCAGAAAGAGTGAGAAAGTTTTAATTTAGGAGGTGTACACCACCTGGGATCCGACAGCAGTGCAGGCTGTCTCTATGGAGTCCCAAAAGGCGTTTTTACATTATAATTTATATATGATTTTTACAAAGGTTAGAAGTGTTGTTACACATTGTAAGGTAATTACAAGAGACTCTTTATCATACTAAAGAGATACACGCCAGACTTTTCCTCGTCTGACATCTGGGATCTAATCTTCCTGTGGGGGGTTGTAAACCACAGGTGGCCAGACAGAGCAACACAAAGTCATTAACAAAGGTATGTGAAAAGGAGAAGGCAAAGAAAACAGAAAAAAAAAAAACTTATAGGCTCATCATGGGTTAGTTATATCAACCTCTCAGTCATCCATTTTGAAAAGGAGAAAATACATTGGGGAGTATTAGAGTCACAGTAGGAATAGATAAATACTTCCTCAGCGTTAAAACCAAAGTTATTTATTTTACCCAAAAGCAAGCACTGTTTTAATGAGTAAACACAAGAATTATTCTTACTATCGTCACATTTGGACCAGATTTTCTTCTTCACCAAATTAGCAATATCATTCTAAAATTATTATCCAATATATTTAGAGCACAGAATAAAATTAGAAGTAAAAAACATGGGTAGGGAGAAGAATTTTTTTTGTCAATTTGTTGGTGATACGACAGTAAACTTAGAAAATGAAAGTGATTGTAACAATTCCTATTACAAAATAAGAGAATGCATAAAATGATAGAAGAAAGGTAATATAAAATAATCACTAACTTCATATGAACAATAAGAACCCGTAATAGAAGAAACTGATTTATTTCAAAGGCCATGAAATATTATATATCAAAAAACAGTTAAAAGGAAATAATAAAGCCTATCTGAAGACATTTGTTTTAATACTCTTAAAGGGCATAAAAGCAGATTTGAATAAATGAGAAGGCAAATCATGTTATTGAATAAACATTCAACATACATACATTTTTATTTTTTAAGTAAATTCATGCATTTACATAATGCCAATAAAATGATCAATGGATTTTTTTTGAAAATAGAGAAGCTAATTTTAGATCCATATTGAAAAAAATAACTAAGTAAAAGTTGCTAAGAAAATTTAAAAAAGAAAAGGAATAAGAGAAGACCAGCCTTACTTGATATTAAAACACAGTAAAATTGCAATAATTCAAAGAGGGTGGTATTACCCACTAATAAGCAGAAATATTAATGGAAAAGAGTGGAAGTTAAATAAGTAGAACAAGATAGATTTAAGCAATAAATACATAATAAAGATGACATCTCAAATTATTTTGGCAAATGGGTAACTTAATAAATGATGTTGTGAAACTTAGTGGATTCCAAAACCTAATTTTAGAATCAATATTCAAATTGAAAAAATAATATGTTCCAAATAATTATATTTAAATGAAAATTATGAAGCAATAAGATGTTGTAGAAAACTACCTGGAAAACTTATTTTATAAATTTGAAGTATCGAAACTGTTTCTTAACATGAAAAAAAATCAGTTCTAATGAAAGAAATTATTGATAAATTTGACAACACAAAATTTTAAAAATCATAAAAAAATTATAAAGTAAAAAGACAAATGATACACTTGGAAAATATATTTGAAACTTATCAGAAAGACAATGAGTAATAAATTAATATGTCCTCCTACCAAAGGATAAGGAAATGATCAATAAACATTTTTTTTTAAAGAACATTAACAAAAATTTACACAAAAAAGTGACTGTAAAAGGCTTTTAAATATACAAACACACTAAGTCTCTCTCAAAGATCAGAAAACAAATAGCACACACAAGCCATATTTTCAACAATTAGAATGGCAGAGATTCAAGTTTGATAATAACAAGGTTATTAGGTAAACTGGTACTCTCTAAAATCACAAGTGAAAATATATATTGATAAAATATTTATAGAAGGCAATTCTGAATTTTTATTTTAATTTTAAGAACACGTACTCTGATCCGGCAATTTATCTTCTGAATTTATTCTATAGATATATGTTCATACATGAAAGGAGGAATACAGAATCTTGTTCACTCAGCTTTTTAAAAAATAAACACAAAATATTGAACACAACTTAAAAATCCATCAATATGCTATAGAAAATTTAGTTATGATACATTGTCCCAATGCTCAGTTTACTATTGTGTATACAAATTTTAAAAGCATATATGCCTAAAAAGAATAAAGAAGCACTTTATTCAGATTATTATTGATATTTAATAAAGCTTATTGGTTTATAACCACAATTACATTTTGCTCACAATTTTTTGAGCTCAGGAATTCGGGAAGGGCTCTGCTGGGCAGTTCTCACTTGGATTAGCTTATGCAGTTGCAGTTAGTGATTGACAAGACTGCAGTCATCTGAAAATTTATATGGGTTGTGTATCAAAGATAATATACTCACATTCCTAACAGCTGATGCAGGCTGTCAGGTGGAGGTGTTAAGAAGAGGTACTACCAGTTCTCTCTCCAGAGTGGTGGTCTCAGGTAGCTGAATGTTTTATATGGCACCTGGCTTTTCCCAGAGTAAGCAGGCTGAAAGCTGCATGACCTTTTCTAATCTAACCCACATTCAAGAAGGTCATAGACCCCAAAGCTTGATAGGAGTTTCAAAGAATTAGCAATCATGTTTTAAAATCGTCACATACTTTACACAATGAAATGGAAAGTTCCTCTAACTATATTAAGTGAAAAAAGAAAGGTACAGATCATATATAGAATACCCCTTATGTTTAAAGAAAAAAAAATACTTGTATGCATAATTTTCTATATGCAGAAATTAACTGTGGAAGATGTATTGGATAAATTAATAACAATTAGTACCCTGGAGGAGTGAATTGGATGGCTGAGAGACAAGTATGAAAGATAATGTTACTCTGTAATCTGTAATCACTTTCATATATTTTTGAACATGTTATGTTTTCCAAATTTTCAATTAAAATGCTTAATAAAACAATTCTGAAGAGTTCAAATAAATGCATAAACAAAACTATATTAGCCTGTATTAGGTGTGGTAATCCTGTGTGTTGAAAGAACATATTTTAAGGAGGGGATTATTTTTTATTGAGGAATATGCACTTTTCTTGAGCATTATAGCATGATGAGAATTAACCTATGTATACACCCATGTAATCACTATGCATATTAAGATATCATTTCTATCATTTCAGAAGATTCCTTTATGCTCCTTCCCAGTCCTTTGCTCCCTTCCCCCACTGTTTTGATTTATTTCATCCTAAGTTAACTTGCCAATTTTAGACATTTATATAAATGGATTCCTTCTGTAGATATTTTTCATATCTGGTTTCTTTTGCTCAGCAGAGAATTCTTGGGACTAATCCATATTATCACATGTATTAGTAGTCTGTACCTTTCTTTGCTGGGTACAAATTATTTGTATAAACATACCACCTTTTTTTTAGCCATTTTGTTAGTGGATAGTATATTTTCAAGTATTTAGCATTATAAGCAAGGTTGTTAGAATATCCTTATACAATTTTGTGTGTACATATGTTTACAATTCTTTTAAGTAAATATCTAATAGTGGAATCACTATATTAGTTGCATGTGTAATTGTAAAGAAAATTCAAAATCATTTTCCAAATGGTTACACCATTTTACCTCCTACCAGCAATGTAGGAGAATTCTAGTAAAGAGTAATTTTGAAGTCATTAAAGTTTGAGACAAATATTTGACATCTCTGAAACCACATGGTCATTATTTCTATAATAGAATTAATTAATAATACACACAATATTTCTCACATAAGTTAAGAATGTTTCCTTTCCTTTTTTTCTTTCATTTCTGCCACTTGGGTAAAAGGAGATCATAAGTTATATAAGATTAATATACATCTGATTTGTGTATTTCTCCCAGGTGAGTATGATTAAATGACTTCAAGATGACAAGCTTTTGAATGTTTAAGAATCGCCTGATGAGCATGTTAAAATTCATATTCCCAGGCCACCGGAGTTCAAAGGCCATTTGTGAGGCATAAAAGTCTGTAATTTTAAATGGTAGTTCAAATATTCTGATGCAAACTAATTACTGGTCGCACTTTCAGAGACACTGTCGAAGAGTTTAATGACACACAAATTTCAATCAAATAATTGAATGACATGTGGACCTTAGTCAGAATTTTTAATTAGAACATTTTCAAAGTTTTTAAAAATATGGATTGCATATAATTTAGTAATATTAAGAAAAATCTTTATTTCCTGCTTGCCAGAATCATTCTATTAGGAAACTTCGCAAAACTGTTTTTTAAATTCACACTCATCTACATGTATTCTTCTAAAACTAGGTTAAATCTAGGGCTCAGAACTTATACAGGGGGACATGGTATTGCTTTCCAACCCCTTCATCAGTATTTAACTGCAAAAGCCGTTGGGAAAAAGTCACTGAGGATTTTTATACCTTTAAAAGAAAACTTATAATAATAATATTTGATTGTTACAAGGATTAACAACAACAACAACAACAACAAAAAAAAAACAGTTGTCCTCGAGTCGATTCCAATTTGTGGCGACCTCATGTGCTACAGAGTAGAACTTCGCTCCATAGACTTTTCAAGGCCATAACCTTTTGGAAGTAGGTTGCCAGGCTGTTCTTTTTAGGCATCTCTGGGTAGGTTCAAATAACAACATTTCCATTAGTAGTCGAGCACTGAACTGTTTGCGCTACCCAGGGACTCCTTTGATAAGGGTTAAGCCAAAATTAAAAGTTAAAATGTGATTGGATTTTTTCCCTGCCTTCCAGCTGAACATGTACTCATAAAACAGAACTATCTGTGAGACATGTGAAACACTTCTTAGCAATAGATTAAAGTTGAATAAAATGCTTGTGGCTCTCAATTCTTATAAACTAACTCTGAAATCAAGGTCTTCTACTCATATGTAGTTATTAGAAACAGGTAGTTAACATGTTTATGATTTTTGTCTACATGATTGAAAAAAATTACCAGCTGGGTTTTTGACATAAGAAATATTGAAAGAAAAGATTTTAGAGACAAGTCTCACTAAGCATCTTGCCTATAAATTTGCAACAGTGCTGACAATTGCTGACATTTTCCCAAGTTATCCAGAAACTAAGCTTTATGGTGGGAGTCAGGAGGAGCTGGTTAAGACATTGTTTTAGCAGTAAGACATAAAAAGGCATTAACATATAGACTACCATATAATAGTTAGTGGATATCTATTAGAAGAAAAGAAGGGAGGAAGGGAAGAAGTCAGTCTTGTTTTTGAATTTTTTAAAAAAAGTTTCAACATATCAAAACTGATGGCTCTTCCAGCACAGCTTGTACAAGGAAAGGTCATGGAAGCTCCATAAACAAATCCAAACTCCCTGAGGGATTAAATTGCTGGGCAGAGGGCTTTGGGGACCATGGTCTCAGGGAACATCTAGCTCAATTGGCATAACAAAGTTTATAAAGACAATGTTCCTGATTCTACCTTGGTGAGTAGCGTCTGGGGTCTTAAGAGCCTGTCAGCAGCCATATAAGATACTCCACTGGTCTCATCCCTTCAGCAGCAAGGGAGAATGAAGAAAACAAGATACAATGGAAAGATTAGTCAAAGGACTAATAGACAACAATTACCACGGCCTCTATCAGACTGAGTCCAGTACAGCTAGATGGTGCCTGGCTACCACCATTGACTGTTCTGACCGGGATCACAACAGAGGGTCCTGGACAGAGCTGGAGAAGGCTATAAAACAAAATTCTAATACAAAAAAAAAGGACCAGATTTACTGGCCTGACAGAGAAAATATTAAAATTGTCAAGGATTTCATTTTACTTGGATCCACAGCCTACACCCATGGAAGCAGCAGCAAGAAATCAAATGATGTATTGCACTGGGCAAATGTTCTGCAAAAGACCCCCATAAAAAAAAAAAAAAAAAAAGATGTCATTTTTGAGGACTAAGGTACGCCAACCCAAGCCATGGTATTTTCAATCACCTCATATTCGTCATTCATCGGAAACTTGGGCAATGAATAAGGAAGATAGAAGAAGAATTGATGCATTTGAATTATGGGGTTGATGAAGAATATTGAATATACCGTGAACCAAAAGAAGAAAAAACAAATTTGTCTTGGAAGAAGTACAGCCAGAATGCTCTTTAGAAGGGAGGGTGGCGAGACTTTGTCTTACATACTTTGGACATGTTATCAGGAGGGACAATACCTGGAGAAAGACATTATGCTTGGTAAAGTAGAGGGTCAGTAAAAAGGAAGGAGACCCTCAATGAGATAGATTGCCACAATGGCTTCAACAATGAGCTCAAGAATAGCAATGATTATGAGTGTGGCACAGGACTGGGCAGTATCTCATTCTGTTGTACATGTTGTTGTTATCAGTTGGAATCAATTTGAAGGTGCCTAACAACAACAACATTTAAACTCTATCAGTAAGGCTGCATGTCTCTGCTATGCAGATATATTTTCCTTCATAATAATATTGAAAATACAAATATATCTAGATGATCAATTTCAATTGCAAATATCAAGAATATATAATTAAAAAGAATAAAACTATCAGGCACTGCATATAAATTTTCTGTTTATAATTTACATTTGATGAAGCTATAATCACATTTGCCAGTTGTATTTTTAAATATATATTAAAGACATTTGTTTAGAATATATAAAAAATTTAATATTCACCACTCTTCTTTCTTTCTAATAAATAGTATGTGAATATATTTGAATATACAGCTTAAGAAAATCTTTAAGGCCTAATTCATACTTTTAAAAGTATGGTCTTATTATATGTGGCCCTAACTTTGATAAATGTTTTAAAATGTATTAACAATTAAATGAATAATTTCTTTTACAAGGATCAGCACAAAGCTAGTTCCTATGAGGCTGTGGTTAAAGACGTCCCAAATGTCCAGCTTTTCCAAACTTCTGTAACTCTGCATCATCTCTAACATCAACAACTCTCCTTCTCCTCAGTACTCTCCCTCCTGTCTTTGGGTTTGGTAATTCGTTGCAAAGCCTCACTGAAACTCACAGAAGTCACAAACTGTACTTACAGTTAAGGTTTATTAGGAAGTAATGGGGCACATCTTGGGATCGGTCATTGCTCTGACCAGACCAGATCTGGGCTTGGCTCAGTACTATGATCCACACCTAGACTCTTTTTTCCTGATTTTGTAGCTATTGCCAATAACAGAAATCAGGAAATGGTATGTCTCACCTTTCCTTATCACTTTGCATTTGCTTATGCATCCAACTAGTCAATTCCTCGGGAGCTATATCCACCACTATTATTTTCCATGAATAGCTTTTGCCTTGGGTAACCGATTGCAATATAACAGTTGTTTCAATCCATAGGTGGTTTTTATCTCATCCAGAAACTAAAAGTTTCTCATTCTCCCGTTTATCCCCTTTTTCCAAAACCACACATTCCATTGAGTCTGGGCCATTGCAGTGAATCCTACTTCTGACACCAACTAAATGAATCATTTCTTTTACAAGGATCAGCACAAACCTAGTTTCTATGAGGCGGAGGTTAAAGATGTCCCAAATGTCCAACTTTTCCAAACAGTTGTACCACTCTGTCATCTCTAATATCAGCTACTCCCCCTCTCCTCAGTACTCTCCCTCCCATCTTTGGGTTTAATATAATTTGTTGCAACATCTTACAGAACTCACAAACTGTACTTGCAGTTAAGTGGTTTATTAGGGAAGTAATGAGGTACAACCTGGGATCAGGATCAACTTGGAAATAACAGAAACAACTCAAGATACATTTTCTTGATCAGGACAGCTTCTTCTAGTCCTCTGTCACTGGGCCCTGCTGGGGGCCTTCTGCCACCAGACCCTGCTGGGGGTCTTCTTGGGGAAGTGTTACAACTATTAGCTCCATGAGTCCACAAGCCCAAGAGCAGCCATCTGACACCAATCTCCTGGTTCTTGCCGTCTCCCACTGCTATTGCTCTCACTACTGCTCTGTTGCCTTCTCTCACTGTTTTCCTTGTTACAGCTCCTCTCTCTCTCTCTGTCTCCCTTTACACCTAGTGGGATGATAAAATTGACCAGTCCCCTCGTTGTGGTTCCATATACCTTATTTGCATGATCCCACCCCCACAAGGGTTCCATACACCTTATTTACATTATTAGCAAGCTATTCAATCCCTGGGTTGGCCACAAGCACCTCATTTGCATACTTAAACCTAGTCATTTGGTGCCAGTTACAAAGAGTATGGCTAGAAGGGCCATATTAGGTAATTCACTGCACCTTAACAATTATAATGGAGTTTCATAAAATATGCCAACATTTTAATGTCTTATTATTTACATAACACAATTTTGTGTGAAATTAGAAATTGAAACCTGGACATAATTTAGGAAAAAAATGAACTTGAAGACTGAGACATATGAATATCAATTTATTATGGAAGAATTTGGGTTCTGATTAGCATTTGGATATAATGTAAATAAATGCAACTACTATTGAGTTACTTCTAGAAACAAACATGTTTTAACCTATTTGAATTTGATTATTTCAAAAAAAATCTTTCTTTGAATTCAATTATCTATATAGAAGAATTAATTGTTATTTATGCACTACTAGCTTAAAAAGTGTAAATAAAATTGTTGAAAATATCCCTTTTTAAATACTGACAACACATTTTCCATTATATGTTGCTCATATCTACATAAAGGGATAAACCAGTTTGCATAGGATTAGAAAATTGCATAGAGGAAGCATGTTTTAATGGTATCATTCAGTCTTATAAAACATTTAGTTCCTCAATTCTCAGACACTGAGAAGTAAGGCTGAGAGAGGTTGGCACCTAAAGTCACTTATTAATGTTCATCCAAACTACTGTATTGATATGCACCATTGCCTCCTTATTTCTGTCCCACTGAGGGCATTTTGAATAACGGAAAAAAAGAAAGTGCTTATGATAGTCTATCCCACTTCCAAGAAACAAGAAAAAAAATCACAGAACAGCAAACTCTTAACTTTTTTTTTCTCTAAATTGTCTTCTCTATTGTACTTTGATAAAACAGATACATCATTGTCTATACTTCTTAATATGTATGAAACCCTATGGGGCAGTTCTACTATGTTCTTTAGAGTTGCTATGAGTCAGAATCAACTCGATGGCAATGGGTTTGTACTTCTTAATGAGATTGTTCAAAATTTCATATGAATAACCACAGTCCTATAAAAAATATGATTTATTTTCAGTAAAGCATTATGATTCAAACCACACCACTGAGAAATAACTAGAAATGAAGAACACATTAAGTTTTTGAAATAGTACATCATTCAGAAATCTGTCATTTAAGATGTAATGCCCAGTTGACAAATGTATAAATTAATTTAGAAGCATGAAAATACTTCAGCTGGCATAGATTATCAATCCTATTTAGGAGGCAAACATTGTCTTATATAGAAAAGAAAAAAAAAAAAACTACAGAGAATATGTTGTCATTTTTCATACTGAGATTATTATTCTTTCTCATGGAATTGGATATACTCTATCTCTAGCTACAGTACAATAACATTCTAACCAGAAAAACCTTTTAAATGAATGACTCACAAATGCATAGTGATATTTTTATATCTCTCCTGTGGCACATATGGTACCCTTTCCCAGTGATATATGTAAACTTGCATCAGTCAATAGAATTCTTTTGACCAAAAAAAAAGTAACTTTATATGGTAACCTGGGAAGAAAATGATCACAATATATTGTTTCCAATTATATTTGACATTGTATTTTTATTTGAATAAAATGCATTGTTTTAATGTGTAAATAATTATTTCTTTTTAAATTTTCAGGTGGAAAATTTCTACTAGAGTTCTTTTACCGAATAAAAGGAGTTAAGTTTTCACAGAACTCTTCAGTGGGGCCTCATATTGTTAACAGTGTTTCCAGGACTGATGTGTCATGCTGGTGCAGCCAGACTTCACTTGCCATCTAAACACAACCACAGGCTTTCCTGGATGTCAGAGCCTAGCTTTAATAACTGGTGCTTATTTAATCGAGACAAATGCAACTCTCTAAATGATTGGCAGCTTAAAGTCTGTCAGATCTGCCAGCTGTTATCTTTCAAATGAGAGTGAAAGCTAACAGCGTAACACCGTGCAGCTACAGCAGAGCACGAAGGCCATAAATATATATCATTAAATGGGTACAATACACCTGCTTTTTCAACCTGATTTGAGAAAACAGTTTTACATTATCCATCCGTATTTATTCTTTTGAAAAACTATGATTAGCTAATGTGGTTTAATATTTGTAGAACTCCAGGCATGCAAATTACTAGTAATTTAATTTTAAAAAATAACTTACCACTATTCCGTATTAGGCATTAGTGGTTCAGTGGTAGAATTCTCACTCGCCATGAGGAAAATCAGCGTTTGGTTTTTGGTTAACGCACATCATGCGTAGCTACCACCCATCTGTCAGTGAAACTGGATCGTTAACGTGATGCTGAACTGTTTCCAGTGGAGCTTCCAGACTAAGGGGACTAGGAAAAAAGGCCTAGCTACCTACTTTAAAAAAGCAGTCAATGAAAACCCCATGGATCACAATGGTCCAATTTGCAGTCCGTCATGGGGATGGCGCAGCAGCATTTGGTTGCATTGTGCCTGGGGTCGCCATGACTCATGGGCCCTTGACTGGAAGGCAGTAAACAACAACAATTCTCTTCTAGCAGGTATGCTTGATGCAATTGAAGAAGCAAATAAGGGCGAATAAAAACTGACTCTCTGCTCCTATTTTGACTGTCCAGTTTCAATTCATCTATGCTGTGTCAATAGTTGATGGCCTCAAGGTGGCTATTTGACTGAATAATAACCCAGTTTTTCCAGTAATATTAATACGGCAATCTACTGTTAAGAACACAGCTTTCATTCGATGTTCTCCTTTGGAAAATGATTACATTGGATGTGTGAGACGATGTACTGAAGAGTGCGCACAGTTTAGTTTCAGCAACGGTTTATTGAACACTTACTATGTCCCAAGCACAAATATGTATTTAAAAAATATTTTAATTCTCATAGCAACTCATTGACTTATATGTTATTTTCTCAGGCACATGCTACGTAATATAGCAAAGCTCTCACATCAAGTAAGAGACCAGGATTTGACTTCAAATCTCCTTTTTTCTTATTGTTGTAGTTTAAGTGAAAGTTTACAATTCAAGTTAGTCTCTCATAAAAAAATTTATACATACATTGTTATGTGACCCTAATTGCTCTCCCTATACTGTGACAGCACACTCTTCTTTTCCACCCCTGATTCCCCATGTCCATTCAACCAGCTCCTAAACCTCTCTGCCTTCTCATCTCGCTTCTGACAGAAGCTGCCCATTTAGTCTCATGAATCTACTTGAGCTAAGAAGCACATGCTTCATGAGTATCATTTTATGTCCCACAGTCCAGTCCAATCTTTGTCTGAAGAGTTGACTTTGGGAATTGTTTTAGTTCTGGGTTGAGCAAGAGTCCAGGGGCCATGCTTTCTGGAATTCCTCCAGTCTCAGTCAGACCATTAAGTCTGATCTTTTTAGTAGAATCTGAGTTCTGCATCCCACTCTTCCCCCGCTCCATCAGGAAAGCTCTTTTTCTTAACCATAAAATTTTGTTCTCTCCCTATCTAATTACGTGAATGAGAAGAGATAGTACCTTCCTCTCATTACATCTTTAGGAATTTTTGTATCATTCAGACAATGCCAATTTCATGACATATATCATGATGATATTGTCACGTAACAGAAACTATAAATGCCTTCAAGAAAAGTCAGTGAATTTTAATATGTATTAAGCTAATATTCATGCATTGGAACTCAAAATGCTCCTAAAGGATCGTGGTATTTATTACCTGGTGATTTAATAGGGCTGTTAAAAAAAGTCTGCTATAAGCTTTGCAGTGTCTTTCATTGTCTATGTGCATAGTTATGTTTGTGTTCCGCTTATTAAAACTGTTCAAGCCTTTAGCAATAGAAAGTAAAGGAGAGAAGTGAGAATGCCAGAAGTTAGGAGACTTAGTAAGTGAACTAGTCTGTTAATTTGATATAATGTAGGGTAAAATTGTGGGAACACCATGTAAGGATTGATGTAGGTCATGCCAGTTGTAAAGCTTGCTTAACCAGATTGCATAGGGAATAATTAAGAACAGAAAACAAAATGGCTGTTGGCACAGTCATGGGCTGCCAGTTAAGGCTCATGCTAAAGAGTGCTGAAACTACAGATCTCCATAAAGCATTTCAAGGACTCTGATGTGCAACACAGTGAAAGCGTAAGAAGTGGTTGAAATCAAGAGGACAAGGTTCCTGGTGTGTGAGGTGCTAGGTCATCACAAAGCCACAGGATATATATTGTGTCAGAAAATATTCATGAGAAAATTCTCTAGTTTGCCAAGGAAACTGGATGCTTGGGATCTTTTTTGTTTCTTCATTAAAACATTTTGATTCACTCTTTACTAACATAGTTAGACTTTCACTATAAGAAATTTCCTTTTTTTATCTACCTTGCGTAAGTTAACTCGGCTTTTAAAGTGAACGTTCACTCTTACTGCTCTTTTGAAGTTCACGTCTTTTGAAGATGTAAATTATTTAATTTCCTATAATCAGCACTGGCAAGGAGACAACAAACAGCCCAGGTGGAACTAAAATTGCATTTCCTTTCTTAACTCTTTTCCCAAGTCTCAGAATTGTCTCTGATTTAAACCTGGTTGCACATCCAAAGAGGAGCCCTATCTGACAGGGAACACAATAGAGGATCCCAGAGATACCTAGAGAAAAATGTAGAACAAAATTTTAACTCACAAAAAAAGACCAGATTTACCGGCCTGACAGAGAGTGGAGAAACGCCCAGAGTATGGCCCCCAGACACCCTTTTAGCTCAGTAATGAAGTTACTCCAGAAGTTCACTCTTTAGCCAAAGATTAGACAGGCTCATAGAACAAGCCCAGGGGCAGCCCAGGGGCAAGGATTAGAAGGCAGAAGAACACAGGAAAGCTGGTAATAGAGAACCCAAGGTCAAGAAGGGAGAGTGTTGACTTGTCATGGGGTTGTTAACCAATGTCATAGAACAATATGTGTACTAATTCTTTAATGAGAAGCTAGTTTGCTCTGCAAACCTTCATCTAAAGTACAATAAAAAAAATAAAAAATAAAGAGGAGCCCTAGTGATGCAGTGGTAAGCATTCATCAGCTCTTAGAACTCACCAGCTGCTCCATGGGAGAAACATGTGAGAGTCCGCTTCTGTAAAGATTAAAGCCTTGGAAACTCTTTGAGGCAGTTCTACTCTGTCCTACAGAGTCGCTATGAGTCAGAATACACTTGTCAGCAATGTTTTTTTTCTGATTTGCACATCCAAAATAGGGAGGACTATTAGTGAACAGCTTACTTCACAAAGTATGTTGGATGAATAAGAAATTCAGTGTCTTCAGCAGAAACACATTTAATTGAATTTTTGTATTCTTGCCCAGAAAATCAAAGGTCTATTGTTTTATATTTATTTTCATGCTTAAAGTGTTTCATTTAACCATCTTTAATTTAACTTTATGACAATTATTATTAAATTCTTGTATCATATCAGAAATCATTCCAAACCTATTTGGACAAAGAACTCCATTTGGCCTTTTGTCTCTGATTCCTGAAAATAGTATTTGGAATTCTTGAGCAACGGAAGTGTCTTGGTTTTCCAAAATAGCCAAGTAACACTTAAAACCCATTGCCTTTGAGTCTATTCCCACTCATAGTGACCCTTAAACATGTGTAAATGTGGTGGAAGCCACCAAAACTCCATACCTGGCATATAACCTTAGGGAGGGAGGGAGGCACAATGGAATTAAGCATATTCATTGTTGCATTGATCATAACTATGTACTGAGGTCCTAATCATGCACGTGCATTGTTATAAGAGGCCCTGAATATACAACATTTGGGCTTCCTGGTATGGCTAGAACATCCATGCACAGAAGAATGTGGTAAATCCCTGGGAACAATGGAGGCCTCTCCCAGACCTTACCTAATGCCTCTCTTCCCTTGTATCCTTTCCCTTATATCCTTTGCCTTGTATCCTTTCTGATTATCATAAATGGGTAACTATAAGCATCGGTAATAAACCAAACCAAACCCATTGCCCTTGGGTCAATTCTGACTCATAATGACCCCACAGGACAGAGTAGAATTGCCTCATGGGGTTTCCAAGGCTGTAATCTTTACAGAAGCAGACTGTCATTTCTTTATCCCATGGAGCAGCTGGTGGGTTCGAACTGCTGACCTTTCAGTTAGCAACTGACTGCTTAACCACTGCACCTCCTGGGGTCCTTAAGTATACATAATAGTGTGCATAAAATTTGCGAGTCATTCTAGTGAATTATCAAACCCACCAGGGGCAAAGAGAGAAAGTTCCACGTTAGTAGCTAGTGTCAGGATAATGGAGAAGTAGAAACGTGGGGATGTGCATTATCTTCTCATTTGAGAATTGGCCTTATGTTAATTATTGTTAATGCACCTATAAAATTATTTAAAAATATGTTACCCTTTAAGTGTCTTCTAAGACTGAGGCTCCTTCTGACACTTACACCAGGTTATGCCAGGTCAGGTGGTCTTTCTAGGTCATCTCTTCTTACTGAGCCTGTTGGTTGCATGTACATCGATAGTCTCCTAAGCATACAGACCAAGAGGGGAAGCGGTTTCATTTAACTGAATTAGCATATAATACCAACAAAATTTTATTTCAAAAGGCTGGGAAATAAATAGGCAATATTTACATGTGCAGTTTAGTAGCTTTTGATATCATGAAATTACATGTGATTTCTTAATAGAAATGAATATCTCCAAATTAAACTAAACTCATTTAATACATTCAATAGGGGAATAAAACTCTGTATATAACACTGAAAAGATGGGTTACCAAAAAATATTCTGCTTACTATAGCTTAATTCAAAATTAATCAAATTTTATGCTTTGAGTTGTCTTTATGACAGATAACTCAACTGTAACCATCTGAAAAAAATTAATACAGAAATTAACAAACACTTGTTATCCCCAATATATACTTCCCCTTATAAAACAATATAAGCATTTTTTCTTTTCTAATGATTTTATTTTCCTCTTAACAAAAAAAGATTTTTTATAAAAAGTTTTGACAGTAATGAGTTTTTGAGTCAGTCAAAAAGGTAAATTACTAAAAAATGCTAAATAACAGTCAAGCAATGAAAAATTATGATTGAACATGAAGTTTGCATGAAATATACTAATATAACTGAGAACAAAATCAACTCTAAATATCTTGATTGCTAGGATTATTAATTACCAAATTTTGATTGATTAAAAAGGTATAGAATATCAGTTCATTGAAAATACATTTTCCTTGTTAAGAAGAACTTCCTGTTATGAGAAATATTAATAATCATATACGTTTAAATTGGTAATAAATTTTTTAAACTATTAAATAATAATTCTTTGAAAATATTTCTATATAAAGCTAAAGTAATGCAGTTCAAGTGGTGAACTTAAACTAGGTTGCTAGTAATCTAGCTAAGTTCAGGGACTATGTTTGTGAGGAAAAGGTCAATAGTTTTGTTTATTTGGTACTGTTAACTATAAGGCTAGGTATAAGACTCTCAGTAAATATATTTTTTGATAAATAAATTAGCAAGTACTCTAGAGGAAGCATGAATAACTCATCTTTTAACGTATTTTTGTCAAGTATTAATTACCTTATTGAAAAATCTGTCAATGAATGATAAACGCTTAATGATATTTAAATGCACATATTATCCATTATGACTAAGTGTCATAAACTAATGGATGAGTAACCTCAATTGGGTAACCCATTTTTAAAAGAAACTTTTAAAAGAAACTTTATATTTTGGATTTAGTGAAAATTTGAGAAGGTATTATGGAGTTCACATATACACCACACTCAGGTTTCCCTGTTATTAAAATCTTATTTTCTTATTTTAGTATGATTTATTTGTCACAATTAGCAAAACCATATTAATACATTATTATTAACCAAGGTCATTTCATTTGAATTTCCTTGTTTTCTGCCTAATATCCTTTTCCATTCCAGTATCCCATCCATGATGGGAATTAATTGCTTTTTCTTCTAAGGCCGCCCTTGATTGTGACAGTTTCTCAGACTTTTCTTGCTCTTCATAACCTTGACAGTTTTGTTCAGGTATTTGTAGAATGTCCCACAGCTGGGATTTGCCTAATGTTTCTTTCTGATTAAACTGGAGTTACGTGTTTTGGGGATGAAGATCACAGAGGTAAAGTGATCTTTTCATCACATAATATCAAGGTACTTACTATCAACATGCCATTACTGTGGATGTGGACCCTTCTCACCTGGCTGAAGTAGTTTTTGTCAGTTTTCTCCAATGCAAAGTTATTTCTGCCCCCCCCCCCTTCCCATAGTGTGCTCCATGGAAGGAATTGACTATACCTAGCCCACCCTTAAGGAGTGAAGAGTTATGTTCCACTTCCTGAGGGATGAAGTATCTACATATACTTTGTGAATTTTTTTTTGCCCAGAGATTGGTCTCCTCTCCTCCATTTACTTATTTATTTTGACGTTCTAACCCCTGTATGGAACCTTAGAAACCCTATGGGGCAGTTCTACTCCGTCCGATAGGGTCGTTCTGAGTTGGAATTGACTTTAAGGCAAGGGGTTTTGTTTGGTTTTTGGTGTAACCTCTGTATTGGTGAATGTGACCCTGTTTGGAAATTTTTTTCTTTGTAATGTTAATGAGGTCATACCAGAGTAGGACGGGTCTTAAACCTAATTCCTTCTGAATAGAGTCTGAAAAAAGGGAAACCCGACACAGAATGATACACATAAACGTCATGTGAAAATGTACCTAAAAGCAGCAAGAAAAATGCCAAGCATTGCCAGTAGTCCAGAAACTAGCAGAGAGGCCTGCAGAATGATCGATGTGGTCAAGACTCTGATTTGGCCTTTTAGCCTCCATAACTTTGATAAAATAAATTTTTGCTCTTTAAAGCCACCAATTTGTGGTAGTTTTTTTACGGCGGCACTTGAAAACTCAGACACTGTAAATATACATGTTTATCTATAATTATTTCTGGGAACCCTGGTGGCATAGTGATTAAGAGCTATGGCTGTTAACCAAAAGATTGGCAGTTCAAATCCACCAGGTCCTCCTTGGAAACACTATGGGGCAGTCCCTATGGGTGGGAATTGAATCAATGGCAATGGGTTTGGTTTGCTGTTTTTTAATAATTATTTCTATATGTGACTATGGTACAATGAAGTCCCTTATTTCACCTTTTGCTCTGGGCTTTTGGAAAAATGACCTTAGAGGATTTCCTAAGTAATTGATTACCCTCAAGGATTTGTTGGGCATAGATCTGGCTAGGGAGCCCACTTGGTAATAGACGGTGAGCATGCAAACTAGCTGATAAAAACCCGGGAACCAAGAGGCTTGGAGAGCTTTTCTTGTCTGAGAGCAGCCCTGGTTGAAAAAGGGAGGAGCATACTCTCTACCTCGGGGACCCTTCCAAATTTTGCTTGTGTTATCACTTATGATGCTGATCCTGAATTGTATCACGTTACTCCTAAGTTGTGTCCTTTTACCTTCTTAATAAACCACATAATCATAAGTATAGTTTATAAGCTCTGTAAAACGTTACATTGAATTATGGAACCCAGCAGAGAAACAGATTTCTGTAGGGAGTATCGGCTGGTGTCAGAGCTAAAGGAGAAGTTGGAAAGCAGGGGTGTACTTGATCTCTGTCCCATAGGAACCAACCTTATGCTAATTCTTATTCATGAAGTTATCAGCAGGTAACCATCTATATCTATATTACGCTAAACATGAGTTTATATTGATGTCTCTAACTCTAATCCATTTTTTCATGGATCATTCAAGTCTCTTCCTTTGCTGATATGTAAATTTCCAATCCAAGAGTGAGAAACCTGGCTTTCACCTTTGAGGAATCATTTATTTAACGGTTTAATTCCAGTATACATGTATAGCTGTATCAGAATTGTTAGCCCATGTGTCTTAGTTATCCTGTTCTGCTATAACAGAAATACCACAAGTGGATGACTTTAACAAAGAGAAATTTATTTTCCCACAGTCTACTAGGCTAAAAGTCCAAATATTCAGGGTGTCAGCTCCAGGGGAAGGCTTTCTCTTTTGGCTGTGGAAGAGGGTCCTTGTCATCAATCTTCCCCTGGACTAGGAGCTTCTCCACACAGGAACCCTGGGTCCAAAGGACGTGCTGTGCTCCAGGCGCTGCTTTCTTGTTGATATGAGGTCCCCCAGTCTCTCTGCTCCGTTCTGTCTTTTATATCTCAAAAGAGATTGGCTTAAGACACTATCTAATCTTGTAGATCTCATCAATATAACTGCTGCTAATCCGTCTCACTAACATCATAGTGATAAGATTTACAACACATAGGGAAATCACATCAGATGAAAAAATGGTAGACAATCATACAATACTGGGAATTATGACCTAGCCAAGTTGAAAAATACTTTTGGGGGACACAATTCAATCCATGACACCATGGGAAACAACTTTATCAACTAGCATACAGTGCTTCTGTACTATTATTTTTAAATTTACTTTTATATATTTCACTCATTGCCAAGTTACTTAGATCAAGATATTTTCTCCCACTTCCATCAGTAAGATTATTTCATAAATATTCAAATCACTAATTTGTACTACAAACTGCTATAGATTTGCCTTTTTCAGAATAGACAAATTTTCCACATCAGAAATTAGAATATAATTAGAATCGTATAATATCTAGTCTTTTAAGACTGACTTTTTTCATGCATGCTGACAACATATTTTAATTGATGTAGTTAGAGTATACCATTTAAAGTGATTAATGATATAGCTGAATTTCCAAGGAGTGGCTGCTGGATTTGAGCTGCCGAATTTCTGGTTAGCAGCCAAGCTTTTAACCACTGCACCACAGGGCTCCATAGTTGAATTAATATCTACCATATTTGTAATTATTTTGTAGTTGGTGTATTTTCTTTTTTAAAATTTCCTTTCTTTTTCTTTTTTTCTTTCTCTGGTTTTATTTGAGCGTTTTATATGGTTCTCCTTTCTCTGCTCTCTTAGCAGATCAATGTACATTTTTTTAAAAAAAATCACTTTTAGTGGTTGACCTAGAGTTTGCTGTACACACACGCGC
>NW_004444296.1:336694-378751 GCF_000243295.1 Trichechus manatus latirostris | reverse complement strand
CGGAGCCCTGTTGGCATAGTTCTTAAGAGCTCAGCTACTAAAAAAAAGTCAGCAATTCAAATCCACCAGCTGCTCCTTGGAAACCCTATGGGGGCAGTCCTACTCTGTCCTACAGGGTTGTGCTGAGTCAGAATCAACTACTTATCTAGAAATGTTCCTCAAATAGAGTGATTTAGTGCCTGAAGATTAAGCTCGTTTTTAATGCATAAGAATTGAGACTTTCTTAACTTTCATCATATATCTTCTATGCTGTCAAAGGTACAATCTTGTGTTTGTGAATTTTAACTTTGGAAGGTCCAATATTCAATGGTCTAAGTAAGATGGAAATGGTATCTAAGCTGAAGTAATAGATGTAAAAAGGGAGAAAGAATTTTCCAGTAAGAGTTATTATGTTGTAATAGCCAATAGGAATTAACATCTTTTTTGAATCTGGCAAACTATTGCTCTATAACCTGGACAAAATTTTTGTTTGTTCGTTTTCCATAAGATGCAAAGTGTCACTAAGATGGAGAAAAATAACACTACAGTGGAGGGTATAATACCTACATAGGAATAACCAAATAGATTAGTCTATCAAATAACCTACAAGACTGCTTCAATGTAAAATACTATATAACAATTACCTTCCTTCTACAGAAATTTTAGACAGAGACCTCTTTGAACATTTTACCTTTTATGTGTTCACTTTTATTATTAACGAATATATTCAAACATAATTACTGAAGTTTATTTCATTTCTTCAAATACCCAGTGTCTTTCCAATGTGGCGGAAGCATGCGTTTTGTCTCAAGTGCTTAAAAATGTCCAGGAGGTGAAATAATGTTTACATAAGAGATTAATGATTAGACTACAAGAGTATATTTTCTATGAGCATATCTGATACGAAGTTTTATGTAGGGATGGAGGTGGGGGTTCTCTATGTCTGCCATATCCTTCTCAGCAAGAAGTTCCAGGAAGGGAATATTCTCTGCTTTTCTAAATAGGAAAATTGTAGTCAGTAAACATTTCATCCTTTGATGTGTTCAGGTGTTTGTGGTTTACTTCTCTGCATTTGGAATTTGGCAAGCCATTCTCTTTTCTCTTTGGAAATTGAAGTAATGATCATTAAAAAGAATGGCTTGAGTTTCCTTATTTGAAAAAAAACGGCTGGAATCAGATGAATAACTATCGAATTGGGGAGCTGGTTTGGTCTTTCCTCTAAAGCAGCATTAAATAAAACCCCCCTCTATTTGCAATCCAAAATATAATCCATCTCAAGTTTATCTTATTGATATTCTTTTTTTTTCCTTATGAGTTTCCTTATCAGCAAATTTGAAAAGAGAATCCTGAACTTTACTCCAAAATAGCATAAGCCCCCTGTGATGTTGACATCTGTGTTGAGTTTTTTGCCAAGCATTCTGTTTTCATTTGTGAAAACTCTCTCCCTGCAATATGGTGGAATAGTTAAATGGCACAAAATGGCGACAAATATCTGCTACTCTTTAAATGGCTTTGAATACAGTAACATTTAGTTACTATTTTTCATGATGCATTTTGTGGTAAGTTGTTACCCTTAATTTTCTTTTCATTGTTGAATAACTCCATGGGTCATGAATAGGATAGTAGGACCAGACAGTTTGACTCCTGAAAAGTGGAAAGCTTTTATGAAAGGTTTCTATTTATTGCAAGGATTTTAATTTAGTGCATGATGGCCAAACAAGAAAATATACTTAGCAAGAATAATGGTGTATAAGGATAATAGCATGTTATACTACACACACAGATAATATTTTTATACAAAGTATGTACAGATTAGTATATATTACTAACACAAAGTAAAATAAACATGCATGTCAAACTCTGACAAATTAGCTGAAAATGAAAAAAAAAAGTATTGCAAGAGGATCTTTTTGTTATAAAAATGTAGATGTTTTCAATTCTCAGATTTTATAGATCAAAAATATAGGTTAATATTAAGCCCTTGAGATGTCAATTTATTTTTCTTATTGCTGCTTTTACCAAGGTAGAAATGTCAGAAATTTTGGAAATATGTTCTTTGTTAGAACATATTACTTTAGATTTATCATGTGTAACCTTTGTAGTCTTTTACAATAGCTTATATTTTTCATTGCCTCAAATAATATTCATTTTTAAGTTGTTAATATATCAGTTCTATGAGGACTCTAAGGGAATATTTCGTTTAATTAGGTGCTAGATTGACAGCAAAAACATATTTTATGATCTAGAAAAATATATATAATGAAGCTCACAGAATAATAAATATATTTTAAAGCTGAATAAATGTCATATACATCATATTATTACACATCTTATCAATATTTACATGAGGGAAGAGTGAACTGTTATTGTATATGACAAAATTCCATTATCGATCATTACCTCTGTACTTTGTTACAGACAACATAGCTTAAAATTTCACTAAAGTTTTTAATTAACAGTCTTTTAAATATATTATGAGTCTACATATTAGCTATAATATCTTATAAAGGTCTATACTATTAAATAAGTGGCTTAGACACCTTTCTATAACCTGGATCAACTTCCTTCACCTATTCCCTAGATAACTACATTGGTATATTTGCGACTAAAAACAATGAAGCGACCAGTCTATCCACTTATTGAAAAACAAAATAGAAAATAAGAAAGAAATGCCATTATGTATCTTAATCTTTTTTTTTTTGGCACAGTTGATATAATGTAAATTCAGTTCTTCTCTCCTTTCTCAAAAGATGGTTTGTAAATTCTTCAGAAAACATATAAAGGGTAAAAAAAAAGAAGGGTTATCTAAACGACACTTAGGTAATGAAGAGTCATTATTGTTTAGGTTTTAATGCAACCACTTACCTAGATTGCTTTATTACATAAACTCTTAACAAACTCTAATTTATTTTTCCGATGGAAATTATACAGCACCATTCCCTGCTAGTTCAAAAACTTTTATGGTAAAAACCGGTGAGGCTATGTCTTAAATATTATACTGACAAGGAAGAAAAAAAACTGTAAAATTTGCTATGTCTGGATATTAATTCATTCCAATATATTTGCGTTAATATTACCATGATAGAGAAAATAATAACTAAAGTTAAATTGAGAATTTTAGTTGAAGATACGTATGGGATATTTAAGATTGCTAAATCCTTGCAAACATATCCCTTTTTCTGTCTGATATTTGGTGCTTAGTATTGATTAAACGCCTTGGTACTTCTATCAATTAAATAATAGAAATAATAGATAATATTTAATGACTTAAAAAATGTAAAGATTCTCTTAAATATGGACTGTCACATTTAATCATCACTATAGCCATAAGTCTGAATGTAAGATCTGGTAGCCTGTATAACCAGGCCATGATTTAAATACCGTACCAGCAAGGAACACTGAATGTGTCTCAAATTCATGGAAGGGAAGGGAAGGGAAGGCATGAAAAAAGGAGGTCATATCTTTATAAAATTATCTAGACAATATTTGTTGGATATTAACAAACTGTGTCAATATTTGTTGGTTAAGGGATGGGGAGAATCTCATACTTTTTCTGAACTACTGAGCCACAGTTTAGAAATGGCAGAAGGAGATGTAGGACTTCAGAAATGATGGTGCTGAGAGAAACTCATAACTTGGTGATTTTGCCCCATAACAATCCCGTATATAATTCCCTAAATTCCTAAGTGTAGGACAATCTACCTCTCTTAACGTAATAACAACTAAAGCTAAAAAGAATTATTTGGGGCTTGAACTATAAGTAAATATGGCTACTCAAGTTTGCTTCACTTTTTCTGGCCCAGGAATTAGGATTTAAGTGAGAACATAGATGCAGAATATTATTATTGAGCTGGCTATTAGAATGTCCTTTGAACTGCTAAATGACTACAACCTCCAAGATGCAAGCAAAGGATGGAGAAGCTGCTACATCAAACATTACATTAATCTGGAATGTGTACAAGTCCTGTCTACCAGTTACATAGCTAGCCAACCTTTTGGACTTTTTAAAATCTGACTAAGTCTTTGCGTGGTACAAATGGTTAATGTGCTCGACTGCTAACCAAAGGTCGGATGTTCAAGTCCACCTGAGATGCCTGGGAAGGCCAGGCTAGCTACTCAAAAAGCAGCCATTGAAAACCCTATGGAGCACTGTTCTATTCTGTCGCAAATGGGGTGACCATGAGTCCTAGTCGACTCAGTGGCAACTGGTTTTACTGGTTTTAACTAAGTTTGAGCTTTCTACGCTGTAAAATGTAGTTTGTAATGCCTTCTCAATATGGTTACAATAAAGATTTAATTAGATAAGTGTGGGCAATGTTGATGCTTTCTATAACATTTAGAAAGTTAACAAATATTTATTGAAACTCTGTAGTTCAGTCACTGGAGATACAGCAGTAAACAAAATAGTCAACATCTCTTTCCTCAAAGAGCTTTCATTCCATCTGGGAGAGATAAAAATAAAGAAACAATTGAATGTCTAATAAATCCAATGGCAAGAAGTATAATGGAGAAAAAATATCACAGGGTAAAGGGAATGGGGGAAGTAGTCTCAAGGATTGGAGTGTGTGTTCATGAGTGGGTGATACGGTCTTAGTTGGGGTGGTGAGGGAATTCCTTACTGATAAGGTGTAATTTGATGAGGTGTAAAGACCTGAAGAAAAAAGAGGAAATGACATATTAAAGAATCCACAAAGATGCCATTGTGCCTGGAATGTGGAGAGCAAAGAGAGAGAGCAGGAGATGAGGTAAGAGAGTTGAGAGGAGATCAGACCATGTCCAACCTTGGAAGCCACACTCAGAACCATGGATTCACTCTGAGGGCTAAGAGAAGCCAGTGGAAGGTTTTGAGTAGAGGAAATACATCATCTTACGGGCACTTTGAAAAGATAACTCTGGTTATGCTGTTGCAAATACTCTGAAGAAAAAGAAAGAGGCTATCCTTAAGTGTTGACTGTTACTGTATCATCATAACCAATTTAAAATATTACACGTTCAATGGAAATTTATTTAAACAAATTAAATAAAGTTAAATGGCATAGTATAAAAATTCCTTCTCACGAAAGTGAAATTAGTTTTCTTTTTCCTTCATTAAGTATATTCTCCCTACTTACTCATACTTTTTCTTGCATTAAATTTTCTACTTTTAGTAGCAGCTACAGCGGCAGCAACCAAAACTGATAGAGCGGGTAACTACATTTATATGCAGTTTTCCATGTTTTACTGTTAACATTTTTGTGGCTTTATTTCTTTTGGCAAATGAATTAAATAAAAAGAGATGAATTAATACTTCTGATTGCACCCATTGTAAACCACCAAAACTGGTGCCTCCCTTTTGATTTCTCTTTGCCATTACCTACATTTCTGTCTGTATCTTTACAAAGCAATTATTTTTTGATGTCTTCTTTTCAGACCACTAGGATTTTATAAAGACATTAGCGATCTTTATATGCGTCAACAATTACTTCCATTGAGTCAGGATATAAACCTATCTATTTGTATTATTTTTATTATTTAAGATTTTAGACCTAAAGCATGCAAATTAGGTCACTGGCAACACTGAAAAGATATGTACGATTATTTGCATACTTACTTAGCAAAACATCAATAAATGCCTAATGGCACTTTAGTATAGATGTAATCTGAATCTGTGGATTTCAAAAAACTGTTTCCTGAGAACTTTTACCACAGAATCAATATTCATATCTGGTTCTTTATTGGTATTTTTGCAGAGCCAAATATTAAAGAAAGAGACTCTACACCTGGCTACTTCCAGGTGAGTGATTTCATGGGATGTTTACTTTAAAAAAAAAGTAGTTTAAAAATATCTGATGTGAAAGAGGCTGATACTGTTTTTATGTTCAAAAACAGTGAAGCAGTTAGATTCCTTTCAGGCTGCAATTTGTATACCATGATGTGTGTGTTATATTTGTGTCTTTGTATGTGTTTGTGCACAATGTATGCTTGTATTCGTCACTATTTTTTTATTTTATTTAATTTCTCTAATACATTTCAAGTTGTGTTATACAAACAGCTTTGGGTGCCTTTCAAACATAGTACAGGTTTCCTCCAATAAGTGAAAGTAGAGCATTCCTATGAAAACTTTTGTAAGCCAAAATGCATAAAGCAAAGAAGCAATCACCATTAATTTATATGGGAAAAATTTTCAAGCGTTCCGAGACCCAAAAAATAACCTACTAAATCATACCAAATAACACATAAAACCTAAAATACACTAACATCTAGTAAAGGAAAAATACCATGCTCACAGACATAGTTCAAAGCCATAGC
The DNA here is from genome assembly GCF_000243295.1 of Trichechus manatus latirostris. Classification (NCBI taxonomy): domain Eukaryota; kingdom Metazoa; phylum Chordata; class Mammalia; order Sirenia; family Trichechidae; genus Trichechus; species Trichechus manatus. Next base: position 372,484 of record NW_004444296.1, on the reverse strand, counting down.
AGCTTGGTGCTGAGATGCCGAGTCTGGTTCCCGGGCATGGGGCTTGGCGATGCCACTCTCGCTGCTTGGGATGCGCGCTGCTGCTTTAACGGCTCGCTACAAAACCAACGCTGAAAGCCATTTTCACCTTTCTTGGTAAAAGGGAAAACGGTACTAATGTGGGTCTTTTGTAACACTGAAGTGGCATAAAGTGAACTTTTCAAAAGTAGAGGATACCTGCTATTATGTTTAATGTAAATTTACAGTACCTGGGAAAGAATTAACACATTTGGAGAAACAAGATGGAGCCGATAAGGAACCTATACAATGTTTTCTTTCTTTCTTTTTAATAGGAAGGCATGATGTGTTCCATAAATTCAGTGCTATCAGGGTCCTCTAATGCCTCCTGCTCAAAGGGCTAATTGTGCAAACCAGTTGAGGGAGACTAAAGATCACCCACCCACCTCTGATGCCAAATTTCTCTTCACATGCCATCTACGACCTATAGAAATTTCAACTTCCCTTCCATGTTCAGTTCAGACCCAAGCTGCCCACACACTCCCAGAAGCTGATGTGCTGGCAGCAAGCTCAGGAGTCCATGTGGCGCTCTCCACTTCAGACCAGGTGGTACCCTAAACCTGGATTTTCTTTTATCCCCTCAGAGTATTAACTACAAGCTTAGGATTCCACTTGACTCCCTCTACTTTAGGCCCGACAGCACCCCCTGCTCCTTGGGATCCATAATAAGAGCTGTTATACTCAGATTCTGAACAAGGGCTTTGTCTAAAGGAGTGTGACACGCTTCCCATGGAGATTGTGCAAGGATGAGCAAGGGATGACTAGAAAATGGACAGGCTGGACAGTGAAGAGTCCTTTTTGAAGTAATCCTGTATGGCTATGAGAAGTAATATCAACACTGAACTGAGACCACAGTAGTGTGGCCCTGTCCCACTATCCCTTTTTACATTGCAATAGTGAGATCTCTTTTCTCCCACTGCCCATTGTCCAATCTCCACTCAGTTTTAAGCATCATAAAAACAAAATACATTGCCATTGAGTCGATTTTGACTCATATCAATCCTATAGGACAGAGTAGAACTGCCCCATAGAGTTTCCAAGGAGCAACTGGTGGATTTGAACTGCCAATCCTTTGGTTACCAACCAAGTTCTTAACCACTGCACTACCAGGGCTTCTTAAGTGTCATAGCCCCTGGCATTCTTAGATAATCATTAGGCAAAAAGGAGTCCCAGAAGGATAATTCCAAAATGCATGTTGCTGAATTATTAACAGTGATGTGAAAATTTTTGAACCCAGAGCTTACAGAAAGTCTATGCTATAGTTAAAGAAGGAATCCAGGTTTCAAGGTATTGTTTTTACTATGTCATTAAGGACCACATTAGTTCATGCATTATCCCTGGTATCCATTCGGTTATCCACAGCTTGTTTTCCAAACATCTCCTCTCTGATTCAGCTCTGCCAAATAATTGAAGATTTTTTTTTTTTTTAACAGACTTGCAGTAAGGAATGAGAAAATAATTTAAATGATAAGAATATGTCCTTCACTCAGGTTATTCCATCTTTATGGTAACATAGCAGATGTATTTAGTTTAATTCAGGGATATAATAATATCTAGTCATTATTTCAGTAGAAAAAGATAATATTTTTAAGTGCTTAATATGATGAACATTGTGTAAGGTGTTTTATATGCATAATTTTATTTGATTCACATGAAATATTTTGAGGTAGATAACACTAGTCTAATTTTTGAGTTGAAGATTCAATTTTACCACATTCCTACATCTACAATGTGGCAGAGCCTAGAGTTGAACACATTTCAGTCTCATGTCAAATACATACTCCTAGCCACCTCATCTTCCTATTATTGCTTTCCAAATTCTTATGCCATTTAATCTTGATGAAAAGAGACTTAAGTTAAGTCAACTATTTTTCACCTTGTAGTTTTTACCTTTAGGGAATATGTCAACACATGCTTAACGTTGGTTGCACTGTGGGAGCATGGGTGACAAAAGTTAAGCAGATAGTATAACCTTGCATCTAATTTCTTCTTCTTTAACCTTTGTAGTTTTTTCTTTTGCACTAACCATGCCATTTATTTGCCATGTAAAAAAAAGAGCTTTCAGAAGAAAAATCCAGTTCTTTGAAAGATCATCTGAGCAAAGAAAATGAAAAAGTAAAGACTAGCTGCAAATATGCAAATATCCATTAATAACGGGAACATGGAATGTTTGAAGATCAATATCCTAGTCATTGGTGAGCTGAAATGGACTGGTATTGGCAATTTTGAATCAGACAATCATATGGTCTACTATGCCAGGAATGACAAATTTAAGAGGAATGGCTTCACATTCCTAGACAAAAAGAATATTTCAAAATCTGTCCTGAAATAAAACACTGTCAGTGATAGGATAATACCCATACACCTACAAGGAAGACCAGTTCATACCACTATTGTTAAAATTTATGCACTAACCATTAGTGTTAAAGATGAAGAAACTGAAGATTTTTACCAACTTCTGCAGTCTGAAATTGATCAAACACGCAATCAAGATGCATTGATAATTAATAGTGATTGGAATGCAAAAGTTGAAAATGAAGGATAGTTGGAAAATATGGCCTTGGTGAAGGAAACGACACAGGAAACTGCATGATAGAATTTTGCAAGACCAAAGACTTATTCATTGGAAATACCTTTTTACAACAACATAAATGGTGACTATACCCATGGACCACTCCAGATGGAACGCCAGGAATTAAATAGACTACATTTGTGGAAAGAAGTGATGGAGAAGTTCCATATCATCAGTTAGAACAAAGTAGGGGCCGACTGCGGAACAGACCATCAATTGCTCATATACAAGGTCAGATTTAAGCTGAAGAAAATTAAACCAAGTCCACAAGAGCCAAAGTATAATCTTGAGTATATTCCTCTGAAATTTAAAGACCATCTCAGAAATAGATTTGACTCATTGAACACTAATGACTGAAGACCAGACGAGTTGTTCGATGACATCAAGGACATCATACATGAAGAAAGCAAGAGGTCATTAAAAAGATAGGAAGGAAAGAAAAGACCAAAATGGATGTCGGAAGAGAAGATTTCAAAGGGCGGCTCGAGAAGACAGTGCAAAATATTCAAACGAAATGTGCAAAACCTGGAATTAGGAAAACAAAAGGGAAGAACATGCTCGGCATTCCTCAAGCTGAAAGAAATGAAGAAAAAAGTCAAGCTTTGAGTCACAATATTGAAAGATTCTATGGGCAAAAAATTGAATGACACAGGAAGCATCAAAAGAAGGTGGAAGAAATACATAGAATCACTGTACTTAATAGCATTGGTTGACATTCAACCATTTCAAAGGGTAGCATACAGTGAAGAACTGATGGTACTGAAGGAAGAAGTCCAAGCTAAGCTGAAGGGAATGGTGAAAAACAAGGCTCCTGGAATTGAAGCAATATCAATTGAGATGTTTCAACAAAAAGATGCAATTCTGGAAGCACTCACTTGTCTATGCCAGGAAATTTGGAAGACAGGTACCTGGACAACTGACTGGAAGAGATTCATATTCATGCCTATTCCAAAGAAAGGTGATCCAATGGAATGTGGAAATTGTCAAACAATATTATTAATATAACATGCAAATAAAATTATGCTGAAGATAATTCAACAACACTTGCAGCAGTACATGGACAGGAAACTGCCAGAAATTCAAGCTGAATTCAGAAGAGGACTTAGAATGAGGGATGTCATTGCTGATGTCAGATGGATCTTGACTGAAAGTAGGGAATAGTAGAAAGATGTTTACCTGTGCTTTATCGACTATGTGAAGGCATTCATCTCTGTGGATCATAGCTAATTATGGATAACATTGCTAAGAATGGGAATTCTAGAACATTTAACTGTTCTCATGTGGACCAGTACATGGACCAAGAGGCAGTTGTTTGAACAGAACAAAGGGATACTGCATAGTTTAAAATCAGGAAAAGTGTGTGTCAGGGTGGTATCATTTCACCATGCTTATTCAATCTGTATGCTGAGCAAATAATCTGAGCGGCTGGACTATATGAAGAACATGGCATTGGTACTGGAGGAAGGCTCACTGGGATATCATATCACCTGGGATATGCAGCTGACCCAACCCTGCTAGCTTAAAGTGAAGAGGACTTGAAGCACTTACTAATGACGATCAAAGCCTATAGCCTTCAGTATGTTTTATACCTTAATATAAAGAAAACAAAAATCCTCACAACTGGTCCAATAAGCAACATCATGATAAAAAGAGAAAAGACTGAAGCTGTCAAGGATTTCATTTTACTTGGATTCACAATCAACTTTCATGGAAGGAGACAAAAAATCAAATGATATATTGCATTGGGCAAATCTGAGACAAAAGACCTCTTCATAGTGGTTAAAAGCAAAGATGTCACCTTGAGGACTAAGGTGAACCTGACCCAAGCCATAGTGTTTTGAATCACCTCATAGGCATGTGAAAGCTGGATAATGAATAAGGAAGGTTTAAGAAGAATTGATGCCTTTCACTTATGGTGTTGGTGAAGAATATTGAATGTACATACAACTGACTATCAGAAAAACAAACAAACTTGTCTTGGAAGTACAGCCAGAATGCTCTTCAGAAGCGAGGACAGCAAGATGAAAATCTTTGGACATGTTATCAGAAGGGTTCAGTCCCTGGAAAAGGACATCATGCTTTATAAAGTAGAGAGGGTCAGCAAAAAAAAAGAAGGAAGACCCTCAACGAGATGGATTTGCACAGTGATTGCAACAAGGTGTGAAACATAGCAATGATTTCTTAGGAGGGCACAGGACCTGGCAGTGTTTCCTTCTGTTGTACATAGGTTCACTATGAGTTGGCCCAACTAGAGCAAACCAAAGAAAAAAAAAGACAGCACCTAACCAAACAACAAAGACTAGTGAACATACAGCCTTTGATTGTTTTCCCACTTATACTGTTCACATGTATAACTTTTCCAATTAAAAAAAAAAGGTTAAGGTTTATTTATTATTTTTTTTAATGCATATCCTTTCACCACCTATTAAAAAAACAAACAAACAAACCCATTGCTGTCAAGTCAATTTGGACTCATAGCAACCCTACAGGAAATGGACTGTCAACATTAAAACACCTGTATATCTCTGCAAAACTTTATATACCTATAAAATCCAAGATAATATTTGCTATATTTTCTCATTGCAGAAATTCTTGACATGATGACATTGAGTAACAGGCTTCTTTTTTTTTTTAATATGAACAGGAAACAGTCTACATTTTTAACAGTTTTTCATTTATTGTGAAGAATTTAGTATGTGTAATTTTCTAGCTGGGAAGAATTTATTTGCAATAATTTCTAAATTAAGACGGGATTCTATTATTTGTTAAGTTGTGTATAATGAAATAATTTTTGTACTAAAATGGAATAAAATTCCAGAAATGTTTGGAGAATATCAAGAAACAAATTAAATTTCCTTTGAATGGAAAATTGAACTTGTACTTTCATGAAACTGTCTGTTGAAAATAAACCCATTAATAAAACAGAACTTTAATTTCACGACAGGCTTTCATTACTTTCTAACTAAATAGAATCAGTCTAACTATGATTTTTATGGTAATGTTGATTGTTGGATTAAAAATGCTAAAATAAAAATTGCCGCCAATTCCTTTTTCTTAGATAAGAACTGACAGTACTGTGTACCATTAAGCATATGGGTCTGCCTTGTGTTTGTTTTGACATTAATACCATTAAAGATAAGCCTCTGTGGGTTTAACTGTTAGTATTGTTAAACAATGAGTCTCTCCATTCTTGTATCCACATTACACAGGGAATGTAATTCATCTGGACCACACTTCTGTCACCTGATCTGGGAATTCTTCCTATTTTTCACAAATAGTATGACATAGAAATATATCTTGTTTTGAATGGAGATACCTAAGCTGCTTTTGTCCCCAACTTGATGGCACCTAACAACAACAAACTACCTTTTGTGGAATCTTTTGTCAATACTTTAGCTATTCTGGAATCACATATCACAAGGTATGTAATTACCATCTGAGACTTCCTAACCCCTTTTCTAACATTAAACAGAATAGGTGGAAAAGGGGAAATTAAATTTGCTCAGATAAATGGCATGATGAGAGAGATCTTGAAAATATTTATTTTATCTTTTTCTTATTTGTCAGCATGTTAATTTCCTTCTAAAGCAACTGAAGTTCGAATGTAGTATATATTTGTGAAAAAATCAGTAAATTAAGAGAATAAGGGTACTATTTAATTATAAAATAGAAAAACAAATTAATTTGACCCTTTTTCTGAGCTAATTTTATCAAACTATTTTCAAAATGATGTAATCAAAGCAATGACTAAGTGCTATTTTAGGAAGTTAATAATAAACAGCCTCTATATTAATCAGGGTTCTAAGCCCTGGTGACTAAGTGGTTAGGAGCTCAGGCTGCTAACCAGAAGGTTTGGAAGTTCGAATCCACCAAGTCACTCCATGGAAACCCTATGGGGCAGTTCTACTCTGTCCTATAGGATCTCTAGGAGTTGAAATGGACTCCACAGCACACACACACACAAAGAAATTGAGGTTGTCGTCCCTGGGTGGCAAAGATGGTTAAGCACCCTGCTGCTAACCAAAAGTTTGATGGTTACACTCCACTCAGAGGCACCTTGGTGATCTTATTCCGAAGAACCAGCCACTGAAAATTCTATAGAGCACAGTTCTACAGTGACACAAATGGAGTTGCCATGAGTCAGAATCAACTCTACAGCACCTGGGTTTTGGTCTGGAATTAAGTTCTGTCAGTCCTATTGACATTCAGTCCCACAATATAGTTAACTGATTTGTCAAATGATAAATTTAATGACCTTTGCTTTAGCAGTGGAGGGAGGAAAGGTTTTATTCCCTCCCTTAAAATTTACATCATTGTAAAAAACACAAACCTGTTGCCATGGAGTCAATTCCATTTCATTGTGGCTCCATAGGACAGAGTAGAAAAACCCCATAGGGTTTCCAAGGAACTGCTGGTGGATTCGAATTGCTGACCTTTTGGTTAGCAGCGAGCTCTTAACCCCTGTGCCATCCCTTTAATCTTCTCTAAATTTCATTCAACCATACTGTAACATTCCTGGGGTGATTTGCGGAATTGGAAGTCAGTAAAGAGAAAATACAATCTGGATTGTAGCCTTTTCTTTCTTCTCTCCTCTCTTCTCCCTCTAATTCATTACTCTCCTGGTCCTCTCCGCCCCTACATACCTTAAATTTTCTACCATAAACCCAGTCACTGTAACAGAGACATCTGTACCAATGCAACTCTCTTACTGAATTCGGTTTTTGGAGACCTAATGGTTTCAAATATGAGCCAAAATCTCCAACATCAGCTTGGTCTTCAACAAAGGTAATCTTTTGTCTACACTATGCCTTATAGCTTTGTCTAATTTCTTAATTAGTTCAGCACTTGGGCATAGAATAAAAACAATGGTAAAAGGAACAATAATTTTAGCTAAAAAATAAGTGCCAGTCATTTTTCTAAGCAAATTATATATAAATTCATGTGGTTCACCCATCATCACCCTTATCAGTAAGGTGTTATTATTATATCTGTGGTCTAATAAATGGAAAAAACATGTTTTGAACCCAACCAATCTGGCTCCAAACTTCCTATATGATTCATTAGAAATTTTAACTCTTCCAACATAGAAATAATGTCAATGACAAACAAAAATACTTTCAACGTGCACCAACCCAATTTTGATTTGATTTCCCATCTCACCAAACTTAAAAAAAAAGTAAATTCTGGAGTCAATGAAACTGTGTCGACTGTTCCCCTTTTGTCAAAATTTCAGCACATCTTCTTATTTTTTGTTGAATTTTTAATTTTTGTTGACTGATAAATATATCAAGATCTTAGGATGCTATTTGATGAAAATGCATGCACTTACATAAATAGACATTTAATAAATATTTTTCTGAACTTATACAATTATTGTATCCTGCACAACATTTAGAAGGATTGCTATAAAGGTTAAACTAATCGTAAGAAACAAAGACTTTAATAAGCACAGCTAAAATGATTAGTTAAAAAAAGATGAAACACAGATTGTGTGTGTACTGACACAGACTAATGGAGGAGGTCACACACTACATAAAACTTAAACATGAACAAAGCAAAATCAAGAATAATCATGGCAATGAAAATAAAATGATAAGTTAAAATGATAGAAATCATATGGCGATATAAATGGGTTTTATAAAAATGAGGTTAGAGAATTAATAAATGATTTTTATTGGTTACATTTCATGTATATAGCCAATATACAAAGCACTAGTCAATTTAAAGCACTAGGCATTTCTGTACTATGCAGACTATATGCCTCATGGAAAACTTAACAAATAATAACCATAGCTGATTTTTTTTTAATATTCCATGTTCAACAATTTGCTTTCAGTTGCATCCATTTTAAGAATTTGTTCTATGTTCTATTCCATCCTCATTCATCTCATCAAGTTTCCTTACTATCCATAAGACATTCACTATTAAGACAGTCCTTTAATTTCTTTTTTTATCCTGAAGACACAGAGATTGTCAGAGTGTAGTGCTGAGTTGAGAGGGTGCCAGCTCCTAACACCTTCTGCATGATGGCACAGGAGCCTGCAAAGTGCCAAATAAGATAAGGATAAAATTCTCTCTTGCTTGCCAGTGCTTATGTGTTGATAGATAGGCTCACATTTACTGTTCTTTATATCCTGCTGATATCTAATAATATCTAAATTTTACAGTTCTAGATATTTGTATTAAAAAAAAAAACCTCTCCGTCCAGTCAATTTCGACTCATAGCCACCCTATATTTGTATATTTTGAATAGATGTATGTAATTGTATATTTTTAGATTGCCAATAGGAATAGTTTCAAGAATAAGAATAAAATAATAGAAGATACAAAGTGTAACTTCATATTCCCTTGTCCACATTGGAAAGGCATATTATGTTACTATCAAAATGCATTGCCTTTGCCAGAAGAGATAGACACAGTACAACATGTTTAAGTCCTGACATTTCCAGTTTTGTTTTATTTTCTTTCCTTGCCTTATAGTTGCATAGTCAGGGGGAACATTAAATATAAAATGTGGGAGAGTGGCATTTTTGTAGTTGTGATTACAACTTTCTGGTTACAGTTGCTGTTCCATAAAACACTCTTGTAAAAAGATCAAAAGCAGTTTTTATGAAATTCAAAGTATGCATATTCTTCCTAACTTTTCCTGACTGAATTTCACATCCTTTCATAAATAACTGATTCAAACTTTATGTAGACAACAAGACGAAAAAAATGTATTTACAGCCTTAATTTAACTTACAATGTATATTCTAATAAACCACTTCTAAAAGAGACAGCGTCTTGGTCTTATTGAATTATACACATTTAAACGTAGACTTCGAATAGCAGCCAAGGCTGTGTGGGAAATCTTTCCACTAATAAACAAACAGGAGACTGAAAGCTCAGTCAACTACAGTATTATTTCTTTAAGGTGAGGTTTTAATAGATACTTTACAGTATAGTATTGACTTTCAGATTATAATGCTTTTAGTTCAGAGTGCTAATATGATGGAGGCAAAGGAAGAAGGAGGTAAAAATACAATCCCAGAACAACCAAAGAAGGTAAGTTATTTAGATTCAGGGCTTCTATTTAACTTTTTTTTTTTTTTTTCCTGAACAATTTAAATCATTCTCTAAATGAGAATATTTTCTTTCTTCTTCTTTTTTTCTTTCCTTGTGTAAGTACAGTGTATTTTAATCCAGCTGTTTTTGTCTTCCTGTAGGGAAAGCAATAACCTACAATTAAAGGCAGGTGCTTTGAGAGAAGGGTACCCCTGTTCTTTGTAAAGACTGGAAGTAACTAACAAAAAGAAAAGGGAAAAAGGGAAACCTAAATATCCTGCCTGCTTAGTGAAGCATGAGATCTTTCCCTGAGCATGAAAACAAGGGTCTGCTTCCTATTAGGGGTATTCTGGCTTTCTTCTCTGGGTGGAAAGGGGTCTTATTTGTTGGTTTTATGAGGAGAAAATTAAACAACAGTTCTGGGACAGTATTATTAGTCAGTCCTTTAATTTATAAAAAAAGAAAAGAGATAAATGCTGGCATCTGTAAAAATAATTGGGCCATAATATTTTAACCCTTAACATTTGAAACAAACACCTCTCTTCTTATACTATCTAGACAAAGAATCAAACAGAAAAGTTTCTTCTTTCACAATATTTTGTTGATTTAGGTGTAATTATATGCTTATTACTGTTTATTGCAATAAACATGTTGACATTTTTCTATTTTAACTTTTATGCATTGAAACACAAGCAGTGTATGAATATGACATATTCATGTTCATTGACCACATGAACTTACATTCTGTGTAATTTTCTAAATATTCAAGTAAGAAATCTTAGCATATACTTTTGAAACATCAATCTAATCCACATTTTTAATTTCCTCAAAGAATTTTTAGTTATTTAAAATAATTGGCAAGTAAGTAGTAACATCGTACTCACTACATAATACAAAATGTCATCTATGAATCTGCTTTTCATTAAAAACAGTCACACATAACATATATGAAGACAGGGAAAATACAGCAGTATAAAATAGCATGGCTTTGATTGCCCAGTTTGGCTTTATTAATGCCTTAACTAAGACAGAGTTTAATAGGATTTCTTAGCACTATATCCGCTCAGAATGACTAACTCGGCTTGTGTGTTAATGAACGCAGGATTACAGAGAGCATTCTTGATTTATACAGTTTTTAAAGAATGATTAAAACTGATTAATCATATTTTATAATCATTACTGAAACAAAAGTCAACTTCTTACATTCCCGCTCCTTTTTATATTTCACTCTTTAATCCAGTGGCTTTCAAATTATGTTTTGTGCTGTTTAATCTATTTTCAATCACAGCATATCTGTTTTTATTTGTTAGATATTTCCAGCCAGTTGCTGGTGGAGTCATACCAACTCATGGCGATCCTTGTGTGTCAGAATGGAACTGTACTCTATATGGTTTTCAGTGCTGTTTTCTTTCAGAAGTAGATCACCAAGTCTTTCTTCTGAGGCACCACTGGGTGGACTCGAACCTCTAGCCTTTTGGTTAACAGTCCAGTGCATTGACCATTGTACCACATAGGGACTCCATTTGTTAGGTATAGTGGTTTTAAACAAGATTTCTTTTGATAAAAAGAATTATGCTGCTGACTAACACAATATGAAAGCCACCGCTTTTAATACATTTGAGATTAATTTTGGCAAGTATTGTGGTAAAACAATATAGCTTAATTTTTCTCCAACATTAAAAAAAAAAAAAGTGACTTGACCTCCTTTACTGAATAAACTTTCTGCAAACCCATATATTATGATCTATTTCTAGACTTGGTATTCTATTCTATTAATCTCTTTGCCTATCATTATACCTTTTGCACATAGTCTTTATTGTTAGTGTTTTAGGTCCACATTATTACTCTTTTATCTTAAAAAATCATTTTGCTTGTACCTGACATTTATTCTTCAAAATAAATCGAGAATTATGCAATAAGATTCCAATAATAGTTCCTGTCATTTTAATTTAAAACTAGTTTTATATTTGCCATATTTTGTTTTTGATCATGAGTGATATATCTAATGATCCATGTTTCTTTAATTTTCACAGTACTATTTTGTAATTTTTTTTTTAAGAAGAGGTAGAATGTAGTGATTGTTAAGAGCTTAGAAGTTACAATCAGTATAAGTTTGGCAATCAGTTAAGGTATTTAATATGTGATCCTGAGAAAAGTACTCTAATACACTTTAAATATCCCTGTACTTAAATACTTAAATACATTTGATTGTGTGTAGTTATATGTGTTTCCTGTTAATGTTTCTATTTCTTAGATAGAAAAAAAAACTATGCTAATGTAATTTCTTACATAGAAATCACTATGCTAATATAATTTCAAAGATAAATGCATATATGATTAAGGAAAATCAGATCATTTTTCTTAAGTCTTAACAGGGCTACTAACACAATAACAGACCCCAGGCCACACATACAATAAAATAAAGGTAAGGACAAGAGGGTTTGAAGTTTTTCATCAGAGATGTCTGATGCAGTCCACTCCTTTACATCATTCAAATCTCCTTATGCCTTCATTATTACCATCTTCCGTAGTATAAGTGGGGACAACAAAATGCCCTTATTTCTTCTCTGAAAGGGGTATTATGGATTGAATTGTGTCCCCCCAAAATATGTGCTATAAATTCTAAACCCTAAACCTGCAGGATATAACCCATCTGGGAATAGGGTTTTCTTTTTTCTGTTAATGAGGCCGTATCAATGTAGGCTGTGTCTTAAACCAATCCCTTTAGAGATATAAGAAAGCAGATTAAGCACAGAAGAAGACAGACACAGGCGAAGGACAGACACTCTATGAAGAAAAACGAATCAGTCTATGAGCCCAGGAATCCAAGGAAGGCTGACTGGAGAAGCTGAGACTAGAATTTTCCCCCAGAGCGGACAGTAAAAGTTTTTCCCTAGCGCCGGTGCCCTGAATTCAGACTTTCAGCCTCCTAAACTGTGAGAAAATGAATTTCTATTTGTTAAAGCCACTGTAGTTTTTCTGTTATATCGGCACTAAGAAACTAAGACAGTGGAGTTACAGTCAGTGACAGAGACCCCTTCAGGGTAGTAACTTTAAGAAAGAAGCTATAGTCCTCAATACTGCAACCACCTTGTAGCTGAAAACGATTTCCATTGCTTCCCTCCATTATTATTATTATTATTTTTAATTTCTCTTACCTTTGGGTCACACTTTGGTCAGTCAAGATTGCTTATATGTTGAGGTGGTTCACACTTCCTTGCTCCATGGATCTGAGCCCTTAGTTGCTTTGCCCTTCTTGGCCACATCTATTTATTTGCTCTTATTGCCGGGCACATAAGCACGAAATGGTGGTCAGTGAATTCCCTATGTTCTGAATACTTTCCTTTGCGCCACAATTTGCATCACAGGAATTCCAGCTCTTCATTGTAAACAGGGTCTATTATCCCTGCTTGACAGTTTTGCATTGCAGGTTCACATTCTGTGGGATGCTTACTGCTATTGGCAAAGGTAACCCCTCCCCACGCCTTGCCTCCCACCCCTTCTGGAAGGACCAAGAGTTTTAAACCAGTATTAGAAGATGGAAAGAATAACTTATTATTAAGCAGGTAGGTATTTGGGAGTAATAGTGAGAGGGCCAATTTTACTTCAATCATTTTTTCCGGAACCTATCTATTCTAGCTATTGGGCATATAGTATCACATATTGGAATACTGCTTTATTTCATTGAATTAAAGATGCTATTGTTTATAAGGAGCTTCATTTTTTATGTATTCCCAAAAAATAAAATAAATTGCCAATTAGACTGTTATATACTGTTTTTACATCACATCTAAATCAAACCCATTGCTTGTTGAGTCAATTCCAACTCATAGCAACGCTATAACACAGAGTAGAACTGCCCTATAGGGTGTCGAAGGCTGTGATCTTTATGGAAGCAGACTGCCACATCTTTCTCCTACAAAGCAGCTAGTGGGTTTGAACCACCAACGTTTTAGTTAAAGGCCAAGCACTTAATCACTGCTTCATCAGGGCTCCCCTTTTTTTCTTTAATATCACATACAACATCTTAAAATGTATTTTATATTTATCAAATGACCTCTGTTAAGAATCTAAGAGTTCACTGTCTATAAAACAAACCATTATTTTCTATACCACTAATAAAAAATGCTTGCACAAGTACATGTAAAATACCATCAATTATAAAATATATCCTGCTTCCAGAGATGCTAAAAAGTAAAAAAAAAAAAAGAATCTTAGAACAGATACTGTAAGAATGAGAAAAAAAGAAAGAAAGGATGATAATACCTAATGCTGGGGGAGATGTACACTAAAATACTAAGTAGTAGAAATTTGATGCAGTTTTCAGCATTCTTGAAAATCAGTCAACCAATGTCTATCAAAATGTAAATGCTCACGCACTTACACGCAACAGTTCTAGTCCTGAGGATCTACTTCATAGAAATAAAAATTACAGTTCAAAATATTTATAATCATGAATATGAATTATAGATTTGTTTATTGTTCTAAAACACTTCAACAAGATCAATAGTCAACACATTTGAAGTTGTTTAATTAGTTGTAGTCATGCAAATAATAAGTATTAAGGCACTGAAAAGAATTAATTATAATAATCAAATTATGATTAACTGCAATAATTTCTAAAATGTATTCTTAAATATATATATTACATATTTATAATATATATTTGTGTATCATTATATAAGTATGCAAAATTATGTATTAAGCTATTAAAACATAGGGGTAAGAAGATGGGATAGAACCAGAAGAACCATCCCAGTTATCACTGAGTCAATTCTGACCCACGGCGACCTTGTATGTTACAGAATAGAACTGGGCTCCATAGGGTTTTGCTTGTTGTAATCTTTACAGAAGCAGATCACAGACCTTTGTTCCTCAGTGCTGCTGGGTGGGGTCAAACCACCACCCTTTAGGTTAGTAGACAAGCACAAATCATTTATGCCACTCATAAACCTAACAGTGGAATATCACTGTTGTTAGCTGTTGCTGAGTCGATTTCAGACTCACGGTCCACCTCATATGTGCAGAGTAGAAATGCTCCATAGGGTTTTCAAGGTTGTGAACTTTTGGAAGCAGATTACCAGGCCTGTCTTCTGGGGGGCCTCTGGGTGGGTTCCAGTCACCAACCTTTAGGCTAGTAGTGGAACACTTAGCTGTTTATTCCACCCAGGCACTAAAGATAAGCTAAGTGGAAAAAAGATATTTGAGCATATGTTGTTATCACAAATTATTGGAGAATGTTAAAACATAACTCTATCTGGGAACATTTATAAAATATGTAAATATTGACAACATATTACAAAGACTTAAAGGATTATATAAACGAAAATATTCACTTAATCTGTTTATGACTCTGGACAGATTTCTACTTAGATTTTTATTGGTTTTTTATAACACCTGTAGCAAAGTATTGGAGCCCTGGTGGCGCAGTGGTTAAGAACTCGGCTGCTAACCAAAAGATTGGCAGTTGGAATCCACCAGCTGCTCCTTGGAAATCCTATGAGGTAGTTCTATTCTGTCCTACAGGGTCACCATGAGTCAGAATCGACTAGATGGCAAAGTATTTTATAAAAAGAACTGTGTCAATTTTATCTACATGGTGAATTACAGATTTCATCATTATAAAATTACTTACTTGACTCTGAATTATTTTTTTATTTTAAATTATATTTTTCTCCTAATATTTATAAACAATAAAAATATTTCATGAACAATTGGGAATCTATTGCTATAGTTCATCTGAATTTGAATGGCTTGAGTAAAGTTTTTAGTACATGTGAGATAATAATGGATAATAAATGATATACTAAATCATGATTTATTCTTTCAGGTATTTAATGCTATTGTAAGTGGTCTAAGCTTTATTTTCTGTTTACTTTTAAGAGGAAGAATACACGCTCTGCTTTGCTTATATTTGAGGAGTCTGGCTCTAGACCAAAATCCTCTATGTGATCTTTCAGGTGGGACCATAGACAATTACAAAGTCTTTACCTGGTTGCTCTCAGAAAAGAAAGCTGTGCTTCTTACACCAGACTTGGTGTACAGTCTGGGGAGAGTTGCTGTCAAGGGCTTAACCCCCTCTGGCAGGCCATGTTTTTATGCATATCTGCATTCCTAGCCTAAACACCCCTATTAGGAGGCCTCCTTGTCAGTGGGGTTTTCTCACTTTTATTCAGGACTTTTCTATTTCTAGCCCTTCTTTGTACTCTGTCTTCCCTGACCTGGTGTCCATAAATGACAAGTACTTTTTGTTGGGAGCTTCCTTTGTTCTCTCCTTTGGTTTTGATGCAGATACTACATTCACTTGAGAGTAAGTTTCTTGGCTTCCCACATTTGTGCTGAACCATCTGACACTCGCTAGTCACGCTTCCGTTGGGAAAATGTAACCTTGGAGAAACCAGGGCTTTTCCTTATTTAACCTCTTGCTTATACTATTGCAGTGACTGTTAATTTAACCAAAGGTTAAATTTTGACCCCCAAAAGCTATGTTGAAGTCCTAACCCCCGTACTTATGAATGTGACATTATTTGGCAATAGGGGTTTTAAAGATGACATCAGTTAAGTTTAGATAAGATCATGCCTGAGTAACATGGGTCCTAATCCAGTCTGAATTATTACTTTACAAAAGAGAAAAAAAGACACAAAGAGATAGAGAAAAGGAAACCTCCAGGTGGTGACTGAGTTAGGCTGCTTTTGTAAACCATGGAATACCTGGGGCTACCACAATCTGGCAGAGACAAAAATGATCTTCCCCTAAAGACTTTGGAGAGAGCGTATCCCTGCCAACACCCTGAATTTGGACTACTAGCCTCCAGAACTGTGAAACAATAAATTTCTGGTTTATAAAAACAGAAATGTACTGTCTAGCCGTTCTGGATGCTTGTTGTCCTAACTGACCACCTGGACACCTGGATGCTTAGCTCTTGACAGCGTTATCGTAGAGCAGACAGAGTATCCACCAACATTTTGCCAAATTAGCAGTTCATAAAAATACAGATTATGAAGTATATCGTAGTGTATACTTAGGACACAGACCAAATGGATTTGAATACTATCTCTACCACTGACCAGCTTGTGACCTTAACAAGTTACTTAAATTCCCCACATCTCCATTGTTTCATATTAAAACAGGATAAGTAATAATATATCCCCAAAAGGGCTATTGTAATAATATACATATAAAAGATATATTTAATGAGGTAGTACATCTTTCATGCTTAAAAGAATGTGGCAATTAATAAACATCCAATAATTGTCAGCTACTATTCTTGTTAAGGAAACCCTGGTGACATAGTAGTTAAGTGCTACAGCTGGTAACCAAAAGGTCGGCAGTTGGAATCCACCAGCCACTCCTTGGAAACCCTATAGGGCAGTTCTACTCTGTACTATAGGATCGCTGTGAGTCAGAATCAACTCGACTGCAACGGGTTTGGTTTGGTTTTTGGTATTCTTGTTAAGGGAGCCCTGGTTGGGCAGTGGTTAAGAGCTTGGCTTCTAACCAAAAGGTTGGCAGTTCAAATCCACCAGCTGCTCCTTGGAAACTCTATGGGGCAGCTCTACTCTGACCTATAGTGTCGCTATGAGTCAGAATTGACTCGATGGCAATGGGGTTTTTATTCTTGTTAAGGAGCCCTCGTGGCACACTGGTTAAGTGCTTGGCTGTTAACTGAAAGGTCGCAGTTTGAATCCACCAGCAGATCTGCAGGAGAAAGATGTGGCAGTCTGCTGCCTTAAAGATTTACAGCCTTGGAAACCATATAGTGCAGTTCTTGTCTTCCTATAAGGTCACTACTAGTTGGAATTGACTCGATGGCAATGAGTTTGGTTTGATTTTTGGGTTCTTGTTATCTACTCCACTTAAGTTTACCTTTCAAAAGTAGAAGGAAGCGTGGTAAGACAGTGATAATTATTTGACCTAGTTTCTTTGCTGGACAATAATAATGAGTTAAAGTAAACACATTATATTCATCTTTTTTTCTGTCTCCATTTCTCTTTCTATGTCTGTCTGTTTCTAACCTGCTTGCATGCAGAAAAAGCATGTTCTTCTTTGCTCTACTCTACATTCTTGCTGTACACTTCCTAGGACAGTGACTCTAATACCCAAACACTTAAAAAGTAGAAGCAAATTTCCTTTTTCTACTATATTTCTGGCACCCAATGCATAGTACAGTTAATACCCACACATTAATATTATTAGCCAAAGGAAATAGTAGATAATTTATGTTTTCCAGAAAACTAAGAGAGGAAAAAAAAATGACAGAAGAAAGAAAATATTATTGATTGAGACTTGCCAGTATTTCTGATAGCCTGTGCCAATTTCTCAGAATCCACAATCTGTAAATATAAACAACTTAGGAAAGTCTCACAACATGAAGTTACTTGTAGCATATTACTTGTGGCACCAGAGGGAAATATTCCTTATGGATATTTCTTTCACTCTCAGCATAATCTGAAACACTTTAGGCATCTAAGAAATGTTAGAATTTTATGTGGTAACACTAACTAGTCAGTAGATCTTTACCCCTCATCACTTCTATTCAACGTTGTACTACAGACTCTAGTTAGTGCAATGAGGCAAGAAAAATAAATAAAAGGCATCCAAATTAGAAAGGAAGAAGCCTTTTTTTTCTAATGATCATCTATATTGTTATTTGCAGACAGCATAACCATCCATGTAGAAAAATCCAGTGGAATCTAAAAACATACCAAAGCTAATAATTGAGTTGAACAAAGCTGTAGGAAATAATGTCTATAACAAAATCAACTGTACTTCCATATTCTAGTAATGAATAATTAGAAATGGAAATTTTAAACAATACTATATACAATAGCATCAAAATATATGAAATACTTAGAGATGAATCCAACAAAATGTGCAAAAAACCAGTGCAATGAAAATTGTAAATAGCTGGTGTGATAAATTAAAGAAGACCTAATTAGATGAAAAGATATATCATGTTCATGAGTTGGAAGACTCAATCTGTTAAAGTAAGAATGCTTTCCAAATTGATAGTTTATAAGCAATTCCAATCAAAATCTCCCTGCCTCCCCAATGCTTTGCAGAAACTGAAAAATTAATTGTAAAATTCATACAGAAATGAAAAAGACCTAAACTATCCAAAACATCTTTGACAAAGAACAAATTTATAAGACCAACACTACCTATTTATGAGACTTATTATAAAGCTACAATAATCAAGATATGTGGCATTGGTGTATATACAAACAAATAGAGCGGTGGAATAGAACAGACAGAATTGATTAACTTGTAAAGGCAATGCAGTGGAGAAATGATAGTCTTTACAAGAAATGGCATGAGAACAATTGGATAGCTATATGGGAAAATGTATTTGCGAGTCTTATATATCTGACAAAGTACTTGTATCCAGAATATATAAACTCTCAAACTCAATGATTAGAAAACCAAAAACTCAGTTAAAAATGGGCAAGATATTCGAATAGTCACTTCAACAAAAAAGGTAAACAGTGGTAAGTAAGCATATGAAAAGATTCTCAAAATCATTAGTCATTGTCTTGGTTATCTAGTGCTGCTATAACAAAAATACCACAAGTAGATGGGTTTAACAAATAGAAGTTTATTTCCTCACAGTGAAGTAGGCTGAAAGTCCAAATTCAGGAAGTCATCCCCAGGGGAAGGCTTTCTCTCTTTGTTGGCCTTCTCATCAGTCTTCCCCTGGGCTAGGAGCTTCTCCATGCAGGAACCCCGGGTCCAGAGGACACCCTCTGCTCTTGGAACTGCTTTCTTGGTTGTATGAGGTCTCCCTGTCTTTCTGCTCACTTCCCTTTTTTATATCTCAAGAGACTGGGTCAAGACACAATCCACTCTTGTAGACTGAGTCCTGCCTCACTAACACAACTGCCTCCCATCCTGCCTCATTGACATCATAGAGGCAAGAATTACAACATAAAAGAAAATCACACAATATTGGGAACCATGGCCCAGCCAAATTGATACAAACATTTTTTGGGAGACATAGTTCAATTCATGACAGTCATTAAGGAAACACAAATTAAATATGATACCTATACACCTCTTAAGGAGTCCTGGTGGCACAGTGGTTAAAGTGATGGACTGCTAGCCAGAAGGTCAGCAGTTCAAAACCACCAGCAGCTCCACAGGAGAAAGATGTAGCTATTTTACTCCTGTATATATACCTAAAATATATTCCAATGGATTAATACAAAACAGTTTGTTTAATACACTAGAATGGATGAATCTCAAAATTATTATGTTGAGTGAAAGAAGTCAGAGACACTCTCTCCCAAAACAAGAATGCGTACTGTATAATTCCATCTCTACAACACTTTATAATATATAAAATAATCTAAATAATGATAGAAAGCAGATTAGTGGATACCTGGGAATGGAAGGAGGAGTGGGGTGGCAGGCAAGAAATACAAAGGGGCAAGAGGAAATTTTGGGGGGCAATTGGATACTTTCAGTATCTTTTTTTTTGTAGCGATGTTTTCATGTGTGTGTACATATGACAAAACTTAAATTATACTCTCTAAAGAACTGTAATTTATTATATGCCAATTATCTTGCAATAAAGTTGATAAAAATGTCAACTTTGCAGATGCTAATTTTATGGTATTTTATAATACTTACTGTAGGTTAGCATAGTGTAAAGCTCAGCCTGCATTCCCTGAAAAAAGAAATTCTGACCTAATGTAGAATTTTGAATGAACTCCTTTGGCTGACACCACAAATAAATATTGGAGTGAAAAATCAACATCAACCTGTGGATTTAATAATGAAAATTGTTAACAGTAATGATACTTATTCAGCATTTGCAACATGCCATGCTCTTATCTAAGAAAACTCCATAGTATTCTTAATTCAACACTCACAACAACTCCATGTACATTTTTCCTAGGAGAAACTAGGATAATCGTCTTGCTAGCCGGAAGGACACTTGGATATTTTCCATACCATAATTTTACTTTACCATGGAAAAAGTCCGGATTAATCAACTACTTTTATTATTGCTAGAGTTGGATCCTGCAAGTCATTTCCATTCTCTTCTAAGAAATAATTTATGTATGTTCCCCTAGGGAAGTAAATGAAAGATTAGGCATTTTTGTCCCTGTTCTGTCTGAAAAATTATCCATACTTGCTACTTTTTAATATGTCTATTTTAGACTATAGGGAAAAATAAAATTTGCCTCTCAGTGTCACAATCAAAAGGGGTTTTGATGGATAGGTTGTAATCGGATGTCATTATTATAAGTCATCTCAAATGTAAGCGTGATTAGGGCATTTCTCATCCTTTGCAATCACTTCTTGTTCAAGTCTGTGGAGCTTGACCATTACAGATGTCTCTATTTGTCTGTTCATTCTTTGCTATCTGAATCTCACCTCTAAAGTTCCAGAAATAAGGATCTAATATTAATATTTTGAATACTTAAAAAAAAAGTTGCTGTCGAGTCGATTCCGACTCTATAGGACAGAGTAGAACTTTCCCAAAGGCTTTCAAGGAGCTGATTGTGGATTTGAACTACCGAACTTTTGGTTAGCAACTGAGTGCTTACCACTACACCACCAGGGCTCCTTTGAACACTTGGCATCTAGAAAAGTAAATAACACAGTGTGAGATCAGTGACTGCTAATTTAATTCAACTTAATTGAAATGAAATAAATGTCTTAACTTCCTCTCCAAGTCTTTTCTTTGCCATCAAGCCCACCTCCTCCCACCTACCTCAGTTATTACACAATGTGAGAATTTTATGGAATTTCATGGAAGATGTCATATTAAGATAGGAACATGGAATGAATAGCATATTAAGATTGCTTCACGTGCAATGATTTCCATGAGTTTTTCTAATTTCTGCTTTAGTATTTTCATATAATTTTATATTGTAAACATTATTCATTAAAACTAGAGTTTTAATTTCCTGATTGAAGTGGTGCCCTCTAGATTCCTTTCATATTTAACCAACACACAAGTTACCCTAATTTTGCCAGAATTGAATTTAATCACTTTATGTATAATATTATATTATCTTTGATCTTTCTTTCGATTTTATTTCTTTCAAATTTATAAAAGTGTTACTATATAAATGAAGTTTAATTACATTTTATTAAACATTTATATCTTGATACGCTTGTATATTGCTGAATATCAGTTATTCAATTTTAATTCCAACCAGTCTGAAGTTTTCCTAATATTTATTTTATCTATGCCTCAAGCATTCATATCACATGTACACTTAGAATTCATAACACGTGATTATTTTGTCCAACTGTTGAGTATTTTGTTGCTTCTCTACAATATTTTTTTTCCTCTATATGTGAAAGTTTTTGTATTATGGATAAAACCAACTATTTATCTAAGAATAATGTGGGAAATGTTCTTTTACAACGCTTGAAGATCAAAATTTAGAAGCCACATGAAATTTGAATTGTTGCATTGACCACATTTTGCTAAGGCTGAAAATATTCATCAACATCATTTACAAAATTCAGACCATCATGCTAACGACATTAGTTTCATACATATTGAATCAAGTGCAAGAAAGTGGGATGTCAAAAGTCTCCCTATATGCCACGTAGTCTATTTTTATTGATTATTAATAAAATGACTCAAGAGAGATTCATAATCAATATATTATTTCAGTAAATGAATGTGGTATCTCTGTTTATTTCTTCTCTATCAAATTTACTGAGTGCCAAAATAGAAGTTGAAAACAGCATGCAATGCATTCTATATTTAGAATTTTTTGAAACATAAATCTTTAGCGAAGGTTTATACAAATATATTGCCTGACATCATTTGTAATCATTTTTTGGTAAAATAGGATCAAAATATTTCATAAGTTATCAAATTATAACCATCAATGTAACAATTCGACTGCTCAGTTTTTTGGAAATTTTATCACTGAGTTACAGGGCAGGGAACGCTGGCATTTTGCGTTTTGGAAAGCATTTCGATCATTAAAAAGAAAAGACACAAGCCACATTCAAATTTATATTCTGAGTTTTAGAATGGTTATTTCATTAAAAGTGCACATCAAATATTTTACTTCTCATCAAATACCTAAGGAAAAAAAAAACAAAATTAATCTCTGTAACTTTCCTGTCCAATGATAAACTTGCCAGACTTATTTTAAGCAAATTATAAATATATGTCATTGGCATCAATTCTGAAATACGCCTTTAAAATGTAATTATCAGAACATTGTTTGATAACATTCTTCTAAATTTTTACAAATGAATGTTGAGATCTACAGCTTGAAAATAATTGTGTTCCTAAGAATAACCCACAAAACTTACCAGTTATCACATTCTTCTAAGGGTCAACGAATCCTCTCACATAGTTGTAGGTGTGTTTTAATTAGGAGAAAAATGAAAATTTAAATGAAAAATAAAGGAATAAATATTATCATTAAGTAGGTTGCAGGAAGTCAACAGTAATCTTTGAGTATGTTATTGTATCCATGCCAAGTTCAAACTTAACCAATTATTTAGATAACTTTCCTACTATTTATAAGCTATATAAATCAGTATGCTTGTTCTTACAATAAATGTTTCAACTTCTTTGAAGTTATATTTAATCCCTCACCAAGCTATTATTTAACGAAAATGTAAAAAAAAAAAAAAAATGATTTAATAGAAAATAATCTGTTTAGTTCATATAATAGGACAGACATGTAAAGTAATTAAATTACGTCTTTTTCAATCATAACAAAATACCTCATTAACTGTATAAATAGTCTTGATTATACATGGATATATTATTGACAGAAGAATTAAAGAATCTAAACTAATCTGTTCATATCAATGCTGACTTGGATTAATTTAAAATATTCCAACTAACATAAATATTTACATGAATAAAGTAGTTAACCTCTAACGATGGATTATGAAGTCATTCTGCCATGAAGCATAGCTCTACAATATAAAAAATAGGGCTGTGTCATAATATAATGCATTAATTACACTATTTCCTCTATAATGAAAATAAGACTTGAATTTCCAGAATGCATTTGAGCACTCATGGGTACAATGACTTTTCCCATCAATGCAATAGTAGAGTGGCACCATGAACATCTGTCTCCAGGCTTATATAAACATTCATGTAACTGATGATGTACAGATACTTCCAGGAAGAGGAAAGACTTAATTCTCTCTCTTTCTACCTCTCTTTCTCTATCTTTCTGTCACACACACGTGCACACTCACACAGTGCTCTCTCTTTCATTCACGTGTTTTATTATAAGTCAGGGAAACTTCCTCCCTGAAAATACTTGACTGATCCAGAAATAATTCTTCTCATTTAATGTCAGTAATAGTAGACGGGAGTTCCAGGATGGTGCAAAAGGTTAAAGTGCTCAGCTGTTAAACTGCTAATTAAAAGGTTGGAAGTTCATGTCCACCCAAAGGCACCTCAGAAGAAAGGCCTGGTGGTCCACTTCTGAAAAATCAGCATTGAAAACTTTATGGAGCACAGTTCTACTCTGATACACATGTGATCATCATGAGTCAAAATCAACTCTATGGTAACTGTGTTTGGTTTTTCAATAATAGAAGGGGACCCATTGTACCACGTATACAAAATGCTATAACGATAATGTATAAACAATGGGACAGTGCAGAGAAGAATATATACACACAAAATCTTCTCATAAATTAGATGAAATTCATGATCAGAGATTTCTCCAAAGAATTAACAAATATATATATAAAATAAGTTCTTGTGGAAGAAATTTTAAAGAATTACAAGAATATGGAGAATAAGCCAGAAGAGTTCAGAAAAGAAGTGCAAGAGACAAGAAAGTGCTTCAGAAATAAAGACTTCTTTTAAGGCCCCTGTCTTAGTCATTTGGTGCTGCTATAACAGAAATACACAAGTGGATGGCTTTAACAAACAGAAGTTTATTCTCTCACAGTCCAGTAAGCTAGAAGTTCAAATTCAGGGCATCAGTTCCAGAGGAAGACTTCCTCTATCTCTCTGTTGGCTCTGGAGGAAGGTCCTCGTCATCAACCTTCCCCGCTACAGGAGCTTCTCCGCACAGGAACCCCACGTCCAAAGAACATGCTCTGCTCCTGGCACTGCTTTCTTGGTGATATGAGGTCCCCAACTCTCTAGATTCTCTTTCCTTTTATCTCTTGTAAGGTAAAAGGTGATGCACGCAACACCTCAGGGAAAACCCCTTCACATTGAATCAGGAATGTGACCTGAGTAAGGGCGTTACATCGCACTTTAATCCTCTTTAACAAAATCTAATCTTGCCTCATTAACGGCAGGCAGAGATTCGGATTACAGCACATAGGAAAATTACAGCAATCACAAAGTGGAGGACAACAACACAATAATAGGATCATGGCCTAACCAAGTTAGCACATGTTTTGGGGGGACACAATTCAATCCATGACAGCCCCAACAAAGAAAATAATTCATGATCAAAACATAGTTGATGACATTAAAAAACAGGCTTAAGTGAAAGTGAGCAAAATAAATTCAAAACAAGCAAAAATTAAGATGATTAGAGAGAAATTTCATAGACGTGCATGTTAGTCAAATATACATAATTGGTATCCCTGAAGAAAAGAACCGAATAAAGTGGGTAGACACATGATAAGCGTTTAATTCATGGAACTTTCGAAAAAAAAAAAAAAGGATTTGATATATAGCATAATGTGTCACAAATTGTTCCAAATAAAATATGCTGCACCCAACAAAACATGTGTCAGGCTTCTTTGCTAAAGAATGAATCCTTTGAGAATATGGAGGACAGAGGTCATCTTATCTCTTAAGGAAATCTCACATGCTTCCGCTATTTCCATTGCAAATTCAGAACTAGAAGAGAACAATGGACTATAAACTCTTCAAGGAAAGTAACAATGACCAGAGAATTTTAAACTGAGTCAAATCATCATTGAAACATAAATACAAAAGACAAACATTTTCAAACATGAAGAATCTTGTTCTAATCTTGAAGAAATTACTGGATAACTAATTTCAGTAAATGGACAAATAAAAAGAAAAGCAATGACAAATACCGAAACAACATGTATTGAGTTCAAATAAATGTATTATATACATGGCTACACCATGAGATGTTATTTTATAAACGTGGAAGATAAACAAGTATGCAATAAGGTTATTATTTAAATCTGATAAATTAAGAAATACATGTATAAATGCATTTAAAATGTAAAGATAGTCATGAAAATAAACAAAAACATAAAATAAAAAGTAAATTTAATTAGTTGAGAAAATAAAAAGGAGATGTGAGGAAGAAGACTGTCAAAATCATAATAACCTATAAACCAAAAACCCAAACCTGTTGCCCTCGACTAGATTCCAACTACAAAATGAAGATGCGGTATGTTTTATACAGGTAAATTATTAAGATAACTGGAGTATTAAAGAATGACTACAAAATGTGTAACATACCCAAATAAATACGGCAATACATTGCGAGGAAAATAAAGAACATATAGCAAAGGATTTTTTTAAGGGTATTTGAAATAAACGCAGAATATAAACTAAGAGGAAAAAAAGAGTCGTCAGAGAAATAAATGTAAATGTAATAAATGTATCTTTGAAATATAAAAGACTGAAGTTTCTTCACAAAGGAGAATCTAACACTATCTTACATAACAATAAAAATCTAAACACTGTGACTCAGAAAAATTCAGAGAAAATAATGGGCAAAGAATACAAAGCAAATGCAAACCAGAAGCCGCAAGAGAAAAGTGTGAGATATTACTCTCAAACAATGTCAAATTCATGAAGAATAAATAAAATATTAAGTGCTTATTATGTGCTAGACAATAAGGGCTGGTGGCACAGTTGTTAAGCGCTCCACTGCTAACCAAAAGGTCACGTTGAGAACCCACAAACTGCTCCACAGGAAAAAGATGTGGCAGTCTCCTAGATCACAACCTTGGAAACTCTATGGGGCAGTTCTGCTCTGTCCTACAGGTTTGCAGTAAGTCAGAATCCACTTGATTCCAACAGGTTTATGCACTAGACACTCTTCTAAGTGATTTACAAACATAATCAATCTTGTCAATAACCCAGTGATGTACATACTTTTTTTTTCCCCCTTCTCATTTAACCAAAAAAACAAAACGAAAAAAACCACTGAGAAACTGAGACCAGGTGAAATAATTTGTCCAAGATTACATGTTGAAGCCACTTACATTGACTAACAACAGACCCATTCCTCATAGGAATGAATTAGACAATGAAATACTTGAAGCAGTAAAAAGTTCATCTTAGAGTTGTTTAAAAATATGCAATCAAACAAACATCACTACCACCGCAAAATACAGTAAGACACTTATTTGCCAGCAAAACCTGTGTTAAAGGAAGTGCAAATACACAAAATACAAGAGGATAAGAGGAAAATAATTACAGGTAAAGAGCAACATAAATATTTTTTAAATATGATAACATAGTTACAGACCCGATGGCAGAAGCAAGATAAAACATCACAGAACATATTAAAAAAGCTATCGAGCATAGCAGAATAACAAGATAAAACAGGTCCCGACTCTAATGATTTGAGGGATACCATACCAACCCTCCTCAAACTACTTGAATCTGGTACAAAAACCTGCCTGATCCACTATTATTATTGCCACCATAATTATATGAAATCTAATAATATAATTCATTAATTTAATAAATCAAAAAAAAAAACTCTTGCTGATGTTGAACTAGTATATAATAAAAGTCAACAGCTATGTCCCTTAAATATATTAAAGATAAACCACTATGATACTATTTTAACATCATAACATAAATATCACATGGCATTATCCAATACTAAATTCAAAGTGAGACATTTATATTTTTATTAAAAGTATGTTGTTTTTAGGTGCCGTCGAGACTCATAGTGACCCTATGTACAGTACAATGAAACACTACCTGGTCCCACACCTTCCTCACAATGGTTGTTATCCTTGAGCCCATTGTTGCAGCCACCGTGTCAATCCATCTCCTTGAGGGTCTTCCTCTTTTTCACTGACCCTCTACTTTACCAAGCATGATGTCCTTCTCCAGGGACTGATCCCTCCTGATAACATGTCCAAAGTAAGTGAGAGGAAGTTTTGCCATCCTTGCCTCTAAGGAGCATTCTGGCTATGTATTAAAAGCATAGATATGAGGAAAACAGTCATTATTACCAAATCAAAATGGGCAAAACATTGGAACAAACATCTCACAAAAGAAAATTTACAAATGACCAATAATGACATAAAATGTTAAAGGTTATTAGTCATCATGGAAATGTAAATTAAAGCCATAGTTAAATATCAATACACATTCATTTGAATGGCCAATATTAAAAGACAGAATACAAATTGCTGGCAAGCATACAGAACAACTGGAACATTCATCCACTGATGGTGGGAATATTAAATTACACAATTCTAGACAACTGATTGTCAGTTCCTTATAAAATTAAGCATACACTTAGCACACAAACCAGCAATTTTCCATCAATGGATGAAAGGATTTGTAAATCATGATATACAATGTAATGATATATATAAAATGGAATATTACTCAACAAAAGAAGCAATAAACTAGACACACACAGCATGGATAAATGAATCTCCATACATTATGCTGAGTGAAAATAACCAGATATAACTTAATGCAAACTGTAAAATTTCATTCATGTGAAAATCCAGAAGAAACAAACATAATTTGCAGTGACAGAATGCAGTTCAATGATGCCTGTGGCTTGCCTGGGTGACAGGGAAGGGACATAACAGGACTTAGGGAATAATATAAATGTTACATATCTTGATTTTGATGGTGGTTACATGATTGTATAAATTAATCAGGACTCATAAAACTCTATATGCAAAGATGTGCATTTTATTTTGCATAATCTGTATCTCAATAAAGTTGAGTGTTTAATGTTAATACACAAAAGTTTTCAGGAAATTTCAGTAAAAGTCATGAGGAAGTGGAGATTTTCTCCTGCATGCATAACTAAGAGACATTGTAAATCTAGTGTAGTTAAAACCATATGTTAAAATGCACATATGTAGACAGGTAAGAAAGTGAAAAAATATAAAGATTCAGAAATATGCCTAATTGCATAATGTAAACTTAATTTGATAAGGACAGAATTTCAAATTATTGGAAAAAATAAAAATAATGATAATAATAATGTTGCTGGAACAAATAGTTAACCACGTGGATAAGATATATACTGATGCTTACCTCCGTCTGTATAAAAAAAATTCCAGTTGCATTAAAGACTTAAACAAAAAAAAAAAAAAAATGAAATCATCAAATTGCCAGAAGAAATAGCAGCCTATGGATGACTATATTTAGCAAGAGGCAAAACTCCAAACTCCAAAAATAAAAGATTGGTACACCTGGTGACATACAAAATAAAATATTTGCATAATAATATTAATGGAAAGAAGATCAATTTCAAAATTGCAAACTGGAAAAGTTTTGCAATGTGTACGACAGGTGGTCATATCCTGATTAAACAAAGTAATCATACCAAATGATAAAAATGCCAACAACTCAACAGAATCATGAGCAAAACATATTTCATATGACATAAAGTACACATGGCTGTTAAATGTAACAAAATTGCCATTGGTATGAAATAGGAATAAGAAATCATGAAAAACAACAGAAGGAGGCAGAGAGACAGAACAATTTTTTCAAGGGAAACAAGAATTAGTGGTCTGAACAATGGGGAAATGTATGAAGAAAGCATAAAGAAATAGAAAAAATTACTAAAAATTATTTGCTAAAATGTTTTTCTCCATGAGGCCTATACTGCCTCCTAACACCACTATTAAATTAACTCTTCCTTTTCCTTTGTGTAAGGAGCCCTGGGGGCGAAGTGGTTAAGTGCTTGCCTGCTAACCAAAAGATTGGCAATTTGAATCCACTAGCTGCTCCGCAGGAGGAAGTACAGTCAGCTCCTGTAATGATTATAGCCTTGGAAACCCTATGGGAAGTTCTATTCTGTCCTATAGGGTCGCTATGAGTTGGAATCTACTCGTGGCAATGGGTTTCCTTTGAGTCCACTCTAAGTCATAGCCACCCTATAAGACGCAGTAGGACTGCCACATAGGGTTTCCAAGGAGCAGCTGGTGGACTGGAACCGCGGACCTTCTGATTAGCAGCTCTAGCCCTCCACCAGGGCTGTAAGTCCAGATCGACTCCATGGCAACAGGTTTGGTTTGGTGGTTTTAATGTGATTAAAGCAGTTGCTCGGCTGCTAACCCAACAGTCAGTGGTTGGAACCCACCAACTGCTCTGGGAGAAAGATGTGGCAGTCTGTTTTGGCAAACATTTACAAACTTGGAAACCCTGTGTGGCAGTTCTGTTTGGCCCTATAGGGTTGCTATGGGTTGGGGTCAACTCGACGGCAGTGGTTTTTTTGTTTGTTTTGTTTTGTTTTAATCTTTACAGAAGCAAGTCTTTTATCTTGTGGAGACTCTGGTGGGTTTGAACTGCTGACCTTTGGGGTTAGCAGCCAAGCGCTTAACCATTGTGCCACCAGGGCTTCTTTCCTTTTCCTTAGAATTCTTCAAATTCAAACATTTCCTATACTTTACTTATTTATTCTGTATGTTGTTTTTCTCTCATTTCTAAAATATTAAGTTCATAAGGCCAAATATATTTCTTTTGTTTCTCAATACATTCCAAGTACCTGCAAGTGCCTGCTCATCCATTAATGTTGAATAAAGGGATATAGGGAAATAGGAAGAGTGATTTATCACAACGATATACCTTGTATCAATTATTTTTAATATGAAAAACAATTATCAAATCAAAATAAATAATAAGAGAACCTCCATGTTAAGATTCTGTTTGTGCCAACATACATTGTAAATCCCCTAATAACTTTAAAAATATTTCCTCTTTTTTGTGAAAGTGAACGCATTCATTAATATTTCAAAGTTGACTGGACATCTATTAATTTGAGGCTTTCTCTGTTTTAGTATTTTGAATTATACTTTCATTGACAAAAAGAAAAGAAGATAGAAATAAAAAATTTACATTACAGAGATATTAACTAAATGGTTTTCTTAGCGGGCCCATAGTATTGGTATGATTCTGTTTTTCACAAATGGATGTGATCAGAGAGTTGCATTGATATTGGACAGGCAAATATAGGTGCCAAATGTAGGTATAATCTAACTCCAGTTGACTGATGAGCATGTTAAACCTGTGGGGCTCATATGACTAGACTCCTTGTTGAAGGTTGTTGTCGTTTTTTTAGGTGCCGCTGAGATGGTTCCAACTTATAGCAACCATCACAATCATTGCTATGTTTGATGAAGGTAGGGCCCATTTAATGATTTAAAACTAATCCCTACATGAGAGGTTGAATCTAAGTTTAATTGCCATCTACCAGCTTTGGAATGTGCAAGGCCAATGCGATTTCAACAAATTACAACTATAAAAAATGAACACATAGAAACTTGACTTGATAAGGACTTAGGATGGATTTCTGAGTTAGTTCAGTCCTGGACCTTGTCATGATTCAGTAGTGATATATATATGCTTAGACATAAGATGCCAACTAAAATTATAGTTCAAATGCAAAACAAAAGAAAATATTAATTGGCTAAGGGGATCCATTTTATTCTACTGACGATTATGTCATTCTATCCTTTTTTTTCCTTTTTCACTCCACAAAAATGTACATGAATACATTTACATGTGATAAAGGAAAGAATAATGTGAATTGCAATTATGTAGTCAGTTGAATTATACTCATATCAAAAGTGAAAAATAACATCCTTAATCCCACATTGAGTCTATTTAATGAGAATGCTGGCAGGTAGAAAGTTTTTGTTTAAACTCCTAAAGATTTTACCCGTGTGACACTTTGTAATATATACTAACTACTCAACTTACAAAGTAATTGAGAATAAGATATCAGTCAAAATTGTTTTTTTTCTGGATTTAAAATAAATGAAGTGGTATGGATTTTTAAAATATCATTTCATGTCATCTCTAACCTCAACTATTCAAAGACATCAGCTTATCATTTATTTAACTTAGTCTTAAAGACCTTTGAATTTTTGAATATCATTTAAGATTGATAAGAGTATGTGGTATGTTTGGGCCCCATGTGAGTATCACCTCTGAAGGTACACTAGTGACGTGGTCTTTTCTTAGATTCTGACATCAGTAATCACACCTGATGTGTACATGTCGCTGAGTGGCTGACCCTTATCCGTCATGATGGCATAATGCCCAATCCTTAGTCAGTTGAACCAATTCTCTGGGGCATAAATGATGACTTTTCTTGCTTTTCAATTTTTAAAGTGATTTTAATTTTAAGTGTTTTAGCTGTTACAAAAACTTGAGTATTCTGAAGAAATAAATATTGGAAACACTGTATCAAAAAGCAAAGGTCTTCTATTTTTTTCAAATACTACCAAATGGTCGGTGGATGCAATTTCAACTCTGGCTAACTCTAAAGTCTCCTTTTTGTTGTGGTTGCCAAAAATGGAGTAGTAATGGCAATACGGTGATTGAGCCCATTAGCTGTACACCTTCCTCTTGGGAAACGGAATGGAACAACCTACTCAGCAGATGTTACTTGGCACTCTTTTGACAAACCTCCATAAATGATAAGAAGCATGTAAGACATGCAGGCAGAACTGTCTCTATATCATTCACAGAAACTCTGCTTGTTCTGAAATTATGACAATAAGTCACTCTACATCACTGTATTTATTTTTAGGTGAGTAAATTTTGACAGGGAGTTTCTGAGTGGTGCAAACAATTAAACGCTGAACTACTAGCCGAAAGGTTGGCGGTTCAAACCCACCCAGAGCACCTAGGAAGACAGGCCTGGAGATCTGCTTCTGAAAGGGCACAGCCTTGAAAACACTGTGGAGCAATTCTACTCTGCACACATGGGGTCGCCATGAGTCATAATTGACTCAAGGCCAATAACAACAACAACAATTTCCAGAGGGAAGAGTACAGTGAGGAGAAAACAAAAGCAATGCAAATTTTGTTAAATTCTGTTGTATTTTAAAATGTGAGAAATTTTTAGTTCTCTCTGTGACTGGGTAGATCTTGTTTAATATTAGCAGTCATTTTTTTCAATATAAAAATCTGTTTATACAGTGTACAATTTGAATGCTGTGTGAATTCTTTCAGTACATTTGCATACCATTGTTTACTACAATGCAATAAGTTATTGTTTTACTCCATTCAATGGCTTTGTTACTTCTTAATGAATAGAGTTAGTGTTATTCTATTCAGTGCTGCCCACTAGTGCCCACCAGTGCAATAATACCCCCAGAGAAGATGGAGAGAAAAGTCAGACACTCTGTGTTGAAACAGATGACCTTGTTCTCCTATTCATTAGGAATTGGTAGGGGATCACCATTAACTTTAGTTCATACTTTTTTTTTTACTTCTACTTTAAGTTGCTTCTTGACACTGCTTGAGATTATGTGAATTGTTATATCAGCAGGTATGGGGTACAGAAGCATGCAATTTCATGCAGGGAGAAATCAAATAGCTGAACCATTGAAATTAATGCTAATAGCCTGTTTCTATTTAAGAAAGAAAAGGGGTAATCTTGAGAAAGAATTATACATAGTATAACAGAATTATCTATAAACTATACTTAAAATTATGTACTGTTTTAATCAAAAGTGATTACATTGTTTTGTAATATTAATTTTTTCATATGTATTATTTCAGTCTAAATAAGCTATAACATAGTGTTTAGTGCTTCTGTTCTATCTCCTAGTTCTTTGTGTAGTGCGTAGGGTCTCTGAGCTTGAAGCGACCATCCAAGACACAGCAATTGGCCTCTATTCACCAGGAGCAAAAGAGGAAGGAGAGTGAGATATAGAAGGAGGATATGAAATGTGCCACTAATTGCCTCCATGAACATCTGCCTCCTCTGACGTGAGACTGAAGAACTGCATGGTGTCTGGCTACTATTACTGAACATTTTGATCAAAGATTGCATGGAAGAATCCTGATCAAAGGTGGAAAAATGCAAAACAGAATTTCAAATTCTCATGAACTCTAGACTTTCCGGAGCCACGGACGATAGATGAACCCTGAAATTATTTCCCTCAGGTAATCTTTAAAACTTAAACCAAAAATATACCCTCAAGTTCCTCTTTAAACCAAACAATTCTTAACTAGTAAAAAACTGCCTTAAGCATTGTGCTCTTTTAAGAACTATTTATATGAGATCAAAGTGACAACATTTACTTGAAAGATTAGATAACAAGTCATAAAGGGCAGTGGATTTATGTTAATAGAGGAGGAACAACTAAGAAAGGAGGGTGAGAATGGTTGTACAACTCAACGAGTGTAATCAATGTCACTAAATTGTCCATGTAGAAACTGCTGAATTGGTGTAAGTTTGCTGTGTATATTCTCAGCAACAACAACAACAACAAAAATAAAAGAAAATAAAATTTAGGAAAAAAAAAGAATCTTTTCATAGAATGCAGATACCTATGGTAGAGTTTTCATGTAGGCTAACATTCTTTCACTCTTTTACTTGAATTATATATCCCCCAATTTCCTCTTTGTTACCATTTAATATGGAAATTTCTGTTGTGTGTATAAGCTGTTTATGTGCATAGTTTGTTAAGTGTATCGTTTGTTGTGTTAGGTGGAATTTATTCTTTTTCTTTTTTATTGTTTTAAGTGAAAGTTTACAGTTAAAGTTTGTTTCTCATACAAAAATTTATACACAGATTGTTATGTGACCCTAGTTGCTATCCCTATAATGTGACAGCACATTCCTCCTTTCCACCCCAGATTTCCCATGTCCATTCAACCAGCTCTTGTCCCTTTCTGTCTTCTCATCTCGCCTCCAGACAGGAGCTTCCCATTTTGGGTCATGTATCTACTTAAGCTAAGAAGCACACTCTTCACGAGTATCATTTTATGTCTTATAGTCCAGTCTAATATTTGTCCAAAGAGATGGCTTCGGGAATGGTTTTAGTTTTGGGCTAACAGAGAGTCTGAGGGTCATGACTTCCAGGGTCCCTCCAGTCTCAGTCAGGCAACTAAGTCTAGTTTTTTCACTAGAATTGGAGTTCTGCACCCCACTTTTCTCCTGCTCCATCAGGGACTCTCTGTTGTGTTCCTTATCAAGGGGGTCATCAGTGGTAGCCAGGGAGCATCTAGTTCTTCTGATCTCAGGCTGATGGAGTCTCTGGTTTATGTGGCCCTTTCTGCCCCTTGGGCTAATATTTTCCTTGTGTCTTTGGTGTTCTTCACTCTCCTTTGCTCCAGGTGGTTTGGGACCAATTGATGCATCTTAGATGGCTGTTTGCTAGCTTTTAAGACCCCAGATGCCACTCACCAAAGTGGGAGGCAGAACATTTTCTTAATAAGCTTTATTATGTCAATTGACCTATATATCCCCTGAAACCATGGTCTCCAGACCCCCACCCCTGCTACTCTGTCCCTCGAAGTGTTTGGTTGTATTCAGGAAACTTCTTAGCTTTTGGTTTAGTCCAGCGGTGTTGACTTCCCCTGTATTTTGTGTTGTCCTTCCCTTCATCTAAGAAAATTCTTATCTGCTGTCTAGTTAGTGAATACCTCTCTCTCTCACCAACCTCATAACCATCAAAGAATGTTTTCTTCTGTGTTTAAATCTTTTCTCAAGTTATTGTAATAGAGGTCTCACACAACATTTGTTCTTTTGTGACTAATTTCACTCAGCATAACGACTTCCAGATGCATCCATGTTATGAGATGTTTCACGGATTCATCGTTGTTTATAATTGCATAGTATTCCATTGTGTGAATATGCCATAACTTGTTTATCCATTCGTCCATTGATGGCCACCTAGGTTGTTTCCATCTTTTTCTTTTCATATATTTTAATGTACTTCAGGTGAAGGCTTACAAAACAAAAAGTTTCTCATGAAACTGTAGTACATATGTTGTTTTATAACATTGGTGAATAACCCCACAACACATTAACCCTCTAACTTCTCAACCTTTTTTTTTTTTTTCTGGTGAAAATACACATAGCCAAAGATACACTGTTTCAAAAATTTCTACATGCACACTTCAGTGACATTGACTACGCTCTTCGAATTGTGCTGTTATTCTCACTTAAGATGAAGGTTTACAGAACAAAAT
>NW_004444296.1:332510-334223 GCF_000243295.1 Trichechus manatus latirostris | reverse complement strand
TCTTGCCTTATTGCTCTAGCTAGAACTTCCAGCACAATGTTAAATAGGAGTGGTGATAAAGGGCCTCCTTGTATTGTTCCTATTCTCAAGGGGAAAGTTTTCAGCCTCTCTCCATTAAGAATGATGTTGACCATTGGTTTTGCATAGATGCCCTTTATTATATTGAGAAATTTCCCTTATATACATATTCTATTCAGAGTTTTTATCAGAAATGTGTTTTGGACTTTGTCAAATGCCTTTTCTGAGTCAATTGAGATGATCATGTGATTCTTTTCTTTCTTTTTATTTACGTGGTGGATTACGTTGATTGATTTTCTAATGTTGAACCAGCCTTGCATACCTGGTATGAATCCTACTTGGTCGTGGTGTATTATTTTTTGGATATGATGCTGAATTCTATCGGATAGAATTTTGTTGAGAATTTTTGCATCTATATTCATGAGAGATATTGGTCTCTAATTTTCTTTTTTATGACATCTTTACCTGGTTTTGGTAACAGCGTTATGCTGGCTTCATAGAATGAATTTGAAAGTGTTGCTTCCTTTTCTATGCTCTGAAATAGCTTGAGTAGTACTGGTACAACCTCTTCTCTGAATGTTTTGTAGAATTCTCCAGTGAAGCCATCTGGGCCAAGGCTTTTTTTGTTGGGAGTTTTTTTTATTACCTTTTCAGTCTCTTCTCTTATTATGTGTCTGTTCAGATTTTCAACATCACTTTGTTGTAGTTTGGGGAGGTAGTGTGTTTCTAGAAATTTATCCATTTCCTCTAGGTTTTCAAATTTTTTGGTGTATAGTTTTTCATAATATTCTGTTATTCTTTTTATTTCAGTTGGGTCTGTTGTAATGTCCCCCATTTGATTTCTTATTTGGGTTATTTGTGTCCTCTCCTGTTTTTCTTTTTTCAGTCTGGCCAGTGGTTTGTCGTTTTTGTTGATTCTTTCAAAGAACCAACTTTTGGTTTTGTTGATTCTATTGTTTTTCTATTCTCTATTTCATTTATTTATGATCTGATCTTTATTATTTCCTTTCTTCTGGTGGCTGTGGGCTTTTTCTTGTGGTTCTTTTTCTATTTGTTTGAGTTCTGTAGTTAATGTTTTGATATTGCCCTTTTCTTCTTTTTTGATTTGTGCATCTAGTGCTATAAATTGTCCTATGAGGACTTCCTTTGTTGTATCCCAAAGGTTTTGGTATGATGTGTTTTCATACTTATTTGAATCTAGGAATTTTTTGATTCCATCTCTGGTTTCTTCTATTACCCAGTGATGTGTAAGCAGGGTGTTATTCCAGTTTCCATGTAATTTTTTTTCCTTCATCTTTCTGTTATTAATCTCTACCTTGATGTCATTGTGGTCAGAGAAGATACTTTGTATTATTTCAACATTTTGGATCTTGTTGAGGTTTGCTCTGTAGCCTAAGATGTGGTTTATTCTGGAAAATGTTCCATGTGCATTGTAATTGAATGTGTACTTTGCAGCTGTTGGATGAAGTGTTCTATATATGTCTATGAGCTCAGTTGGCAGATTGTGCCCTTTAGGTCTTCTGTGTCTTTGCTGCGTTTCTTTTTATTTGTTCTGTCCTTTACTGAGGGTGGTGTGTTGAAGTCTCCTAATATTATCATGGAAGTGTCAATTTCTCTTTTCAGTGTTGCTAGAGTTTTTTTATATGTTTTGGACCCTGTCATTTGGTGCGTATAAGTTTATTATGGTTATGTCTT
>NW_004444296.1:316139-331423 GCF_000243295.1 Trichechus manatus latirostris | reverse complement strand
TATATGCGGTTTATTGAGCTTCTTGGATGGCCAGCTTTTCATCTTTCATGATATTGGGGAAGTTTTCTGTCAGCAGTTCTTCAATGATCCTCTCTGTGTCTTCTGTTTTCTCCCCTTGTTCTGGAACTCCAATCACTCACAAATTTTTGCTTTTGTTTGTATCCCACATAATTCTCAGGGTATCTTCATTTCTCTTTGTATTTTTTTTTTGAGTTTTCCTTGAACAGATTTATATCTAAGTGTTTGTCTTCAATTCTGCTGATCCTGTCTTCCACTGTTTCAAATCTGTTCCTCAGCCCTTCAATGACACTGTCCATTTCTGAAATCTTATTGTTTATCTTTTGGATTTCTAATTGTTGTTTTCGTGTAATTTCTAGTTGTGAGTTTATTTTGACATTTTGTTCCTGCATTATTTTCCTGAATTCTTCTATTTTTTTATCTGTATTTTCCATGAATTTGTCTTCCTTTTCCATGAGTTTGTCTTTTTTTTCCTCATGTTTGTCTGCTTTTTGCTTCAACTCTTGGATAATTCTGAGTATTAGAGATTTGAATTCCTTATCAGGTTGTTCTAGTGCCGTTTCTTCCACTGGAAGGTCATCTGTTTTTTTTATTTTGGACACCTACTGGAACCATCTTGTCCTGTTTTTGTAAATTTTTTGATACTGTCTGCTGCCTTTGTGGCATTCAGTAGTTATTTTTCTTTTTTATTGATTGTAGATTTGTTTGTTTTGTTCTTTTTTTTTTTTAATTTGGCTATGTCTGATCAGGCAGGCTGTGTTTTCTTTGTTGTTTGCTAGTCTGTGGGCATGATACTTTTTGCCTCCTTCTCCAATTGGCAGGATCAGTCGCTCAGATATGGTACAGCAGGGCAGGTCTAGCTGAAAAGGAATTGCTGGGATGGGTAGTTTGTGGCACTTACTGCAGCCACCATGGCAGGTCTGTATTCAGTGCAGGGCAGGTTCCAGTAGGCCAAGCCTGTGCTGCTTGGTGGTGTGATGTTAAGCGCATGGTGCAGGTGGGCAGGATGGAGGGGAAAGATTGTGATGTGTGGCCATAAAATGGATATGGGAAAGAGGAGTGAGGAACAGGGCCAAAAACATACAAACATAAAAGAGTGTTGGGGAGCTTGCCGTTGGAGTGGAGTGACGAGAGACTATGAAATAGAGAAAAACAAAAAGGGGAAGGAGAAGAAAAAAAAGAAAAGAATGGATAAATAAAAATTAGAAGGAAAAAAGAATAGCAAAGCTCCCACGGATCCC
This sequence comes from Trichechus manatus latirostris, assembly GCF_000243295.1. NCBI lineage: Eukaryota > Metazoa > Chordata > Mammalia > Sirenia > Trichechidae > Trichechus > Trichechus manatus. The sequence goes on along the minus strand of NW_004444296.1, from coordinate 330,164 downwards.
ACTAGTGTGGCTATGAGGTCTGTGGAAGTTGTTCCCAAGTGTTGATGTATAGCCTGGCTAGAAGGAGTAGAGGTACTCAGTGCCAGGTATTCAGGGGACATGAAGAGAAGGAAGGTATAGAGAGATGAGATACTGAGTAATGAAGAAAGACAAAAAGGGAAAAAGAGGGAAAAGAAAACAAAAATAAAATTAAAAAAAAAAGAACAAGAAAAGCCCTCCAAAAAATAGAAAAAAAAATTCCATAAAACAGGAAATGTTATCAGGGATCCCTCTGAGAGTCTGCACAAGCTGAGGAGGTATGTCCCAAGCTGCGGAGCACTGCCCCACCAGAATGGGCTCCCAACTCAAGAAAAGAATTAGAAAAGAAACAAACAATTCAAAACAAACAAACAAACAAAAGCCCCGGATCCCACCACCATGGAATCCCAGACTGGGAAGCAGTTCCACACTTGAACAGAGCTCTGCAACCCCTTAGGAAGAAGCAAAGATGGCGCCCAGAGCCAGGTATTTGAGCAAAAGGAGAAGGAGGTTGTGAGAGGTAAGGAAGACGTCAAAAGAAGCGGAAAAAAGCAACAGCAGCAGCCAACAAACGCCACTCAGGGAATCAGACAGGGTGGACTGGTGGAATCCAAGCAGCCGGTGCTTCCTGGGCAAGAGACTGTGGCCGCAGGAAGCAGAGGAGTCTGAGTGAGGATGAAGGGTGGGGAGTGGGAAAGCAATTACCGGTTGTTCTGTCTCCTACTGGAAGCTCCGTGAAGCTGCTTTTTCGTACTCCCTATTTGCTGGTCTCTGATAGGAGTCCAAGATGTCACATCTGCGCTGTGTTAGCTGATAGGGGACCTCTGCATGAACCTCTTCTTGCTCTCTGTTTTCTGCCAATTTCTCACTCCATTTGGTGCTTGGCTGAGTTCTTTATCTCTTCATTTGATGTATTAGGGTTTCAGGATTGCTCTTTTCTCTGTTTGGCTTAGTTTTTTGGATCTTTGCTGTGGAGGGACGGTGTGGTGCTTCTCCCTAGAGTGCCATGTTGCCGGAAGTCTCTGGGTAGAATTGACATTTTCACAATGTTGAGTCTTCCTTTCTATGAGGAGGGTACGTTTTTCCACTTACGTATATCTCTTTTGATTTCTTTCAGTAGTGTCTTGTAGTTTTCTTTGTACAGGTCTTTTACTCCTCTGTTTAGATTTATCTTCTTATTTTTATTTTTTTGGAGGCTATTTTCAGTGGTATTGATTTGGTGATTTCCTCTTTGAAGTTCTCTTCGTTGCTGTAGAGGATTCCAACTTTATTTATTTTTTTTGTATGCTTATAGACTTCGCTGAAATCGACTATTAGTTCTAGTAGTTTTCTTGTGGATTCTTTGGTGTTTTCTGTGTATAAGATCATATCATCTGCAAATAGAGATACTTTGACTTCTTGCTTACTAATTTGGATGCCCTTTATTTCTTTTTCTAGCCTAATTGCTCTGGCTAGGACCTTCAGCACAGTATTGAATAAGAGTGGTGATAAAGGGTATCTTTGTCTAGTTGCTGTTCTCAAGAGGAATGCTTTCAGACTCTCTCCATTTAAGATGATACTGGCTGTTGACTTGGTATAAATGTTCTTTATTATGTTGAGTAATTTCCCTTTTACTCCTATTTTTCTGAGAGTTTTTATGATGAATGGGTGTTGGACTTTGTCAAATGCCTTTTCTGCATCAATTGATAAGATCATGTGGTTCTTGTCTTATGTTTTATTTATGTGATGGATTACATTGATTGTTTTTCTAATGTTGAACCATCCCTGCCTACCTGGTATGAATCCCACTTGGTCATGGTGAACTATTTTTTTGATACGTTGTTGAATTCTATTAGCTAGAATTTTGTTGAGGATTTTTGTGTCAATGTTCCTGAGGGATATTGGTCTGTAATTTTCTTTTTTTGTGGTATCTTTACTTGGGTTTGGTATCAGGGTTATGCTGGCTTCATAGAATGAGTTTGAGAGTATTCTATCCTTTTCTATATTCTGAAATACCTTTAGTAGTAGTGGTGTTGACACTTCTCTGAAAGTTTGGTAGAATTCTCCAGTGAAACCATCAGGGCCAGGGCTTTTTCTTTGTTAGGATCTTTTTAATTACCTTTTCAATCTCTTCTTTTGTTATGCGTTTATTTAGTTGTTTTGCCTCTGTTTGTGTTAGTTTAGGTAGGTAGTGTGTTTCTAGAAATTTGTCCATTTCCTCTAGGTTTTCAAATTTGTTAAAGTACAATTTTTCATAGCATTCTGTTATGATTCTTTTAATTTCAGTTGGGTCTGTTGTGATACCACCCCATCTCATTTCTGATATGGGTTATCTTCATCCTCTCCTGTCTTTCTTTTGCCAGTTTGGCCAATGGTTTATTGATTTCCTTGGTCTTTTTCACAAACCGGATTTTTGTCTTATTAACTCTTTCAGTTGTTTTTCTATTTAATTTAATTCTGCTTTAATTATTATTATTTGCTTTGTTCTGGTGTCTGAGGGCTTCTTTTGCTACTCTCTTTCTATTTGTTCTAGTTTTTGTAGGGTTAATATTTTGATTTTGGCCTTTTCTTCTTTTTGGTTGTGTACATTTATTGCTATAATTGAACTCTGAGCACCGCTTTTGCTGTGCCCCACCAAAGGTTTTGGTAGGATGTGTTTTCATTCTCATTTGACTCCTGGAATTTCTTTATTCCATCCTTATTTTCTTCTATAACCCAGTAGTTTTTGAGCAAGCTGGTGTTAAGTTTTCATGTGTTTGATTTTTTTTTCCTTGCTTTTTCTACTTTTTATTAATATCCGCTTTTATGGTTTTATGGGCAGAAAAGATGCTTTGTAAATATTTTGATATTTCAGATTCTGTTAAGGCTTGCTTTATGGCCTAATATGTGGTCTATTCTGCAGAATATTCCATGTGCATTGGAAAAGAAAGTATACTTGGCTGCTCTTCGGTGGAGTGTTCTGCATATGTCTATGAGATCAATTTGGTTGATCATGGCATTTAGATTTCCTTGTCTTTATTAAGCTTCTTTCTGGGTGTTCTGTCCTTCACTGAAAGTGGTGTGTTAAAGTCTCCTACTATTATTGTGGAGCTATCTCTCTTTTCAATGCTGTTAGAGTTTGTTTTATGTATTTTAGAGCCCTGTCATTGGGTGTGTAAATATTTATTATGATTATGTCCTTCTTGTGTATTGAACTTTTTGGAATTTATTTTTGTTATGGTGCTAAACACTTAGGTTCCAGCTGCATTCTCGGCAGTGAAATTAGCTATGGGTCCCTCTAGCAACCCATGACATCTCCAACCTTAAGTTTCCTCATACTTAAAGAAGATAATAGTCTCTGTCCTTTTCTTAAAATACATTAAGTATGCCACTTGATTAATTTCTTAGCACCTTTTAAGTTTATGAAATTATTATGGGAAAGATACTAGAAAGCAGGCTTGGGCTCTTCTAGAATATTCTCACAACATATATGGTTAGCTTTTATCAACATCATATTATAGAAACTGAAGTCACTAGTTATTTCTTCAGATAACTATCTTTTGCATTTTTAATCATTTTGGTTGTGGCATAGAAAACCTTTATTAGAGAATGTAGATGAATTAGCCCGTATTATGGAAAGTTTCAGAATGCATGGTATCAGGCTTGTCTCTGACAGGGATACAATACAAGGAGAATGGCTTATCGTAATGAGTGCAGGGAACACAATCTCTCTCCAGCAGGAGCAGTAGCTGATGGTATTGCTTTCTGCTTGCTTTCTATTGCAAAATAATTATCTGGAGCAGATAAGATCACAAGCTGGTTAATATCACAAGCCTACCCCTGCTGCTGGTGCGATCTTATCAACCACTAACTGATCACTTTCTAGGGGAAAGTATCAGCACTTGTGTACTTTTTTTTGTTTTAAACTGATCCTAAGGTAGGAAACATTACCATAATAAAATGAGGTTTTATTTATTTATTTTTTTCTTTGTTAAATATTTTTCTCATAGAGCTTGTGTTTACCTCATGGGACTGTTGCCAATAGCACAGGTTCAATTCCTTGGTGCTGAAATATATCATCATGCTTTGGCATAATTTTATTTCTAATGGGTTCTCAGAGAAAGAAATTCATAAGTGCCAATTACAGCATGATACAAATAAAGCAACATTATGTGTTCTGGAGCATTCTGCATAATGGAAATACAGTCATATTATGTTCAGTTGTTTCTATTTCCTGCTACGTGAATCTCTCTTTCAAAAAACTATTTTGTTGTTGTTGCTGTTGTTTATTTATGGAATGTTCCAAATGTCATTTGCCTGCTCTAAAAATAATAATTTCCTCACCAATAATGTATGTAAACAAGTATATCCCAAGTGGTCTACCACCTTTCTGATAATAGATTTGAAGAACATAATTACTCAGTTGCAAGCCATAAGTTAACTAAGAATAACTAGTCCTGACCTAGTTGCATTTATGAGACATATGAGAAAGTGAAACTGACAAAACACTTCCAAAGCAAGAACCACAACTAATGATTCAAAATGAAATGTAAGGACAAGACACAAACACCAATCTGATGTATAGATATTGTCCCTGATGTTTGAAAGAAAACGCTCATTTTCTTTCGAAATAAATATCATGCTTATGGATGAAAAATAAATTGCTTATTTTCTTCAAGTCAAGATTCTTTAAAAGACCACAATCTCTTGAAAATGATGTGGAGAACTCAAGAGGATGTTCATTCTAATATTAAGCATCAGAAACCTGCGTAACATTTTCTGATCTTTACTCTACATGACAAGTCAGCAAGAATATTTTTTACTTTAGTTTTACCAAGTCAGAAGCTATTTGACAATATGGCAGCACTATGCAAAGAAAGGACCTTATTAGTTTGAGCATCTAGTTTGAAGGGAGACAGACCATAATATGCATGTGATAAAATGACCGCTATTCTTAGAGTGTGTCCTTGAGCAGCAAAATTTTAAATCTGTCAGTGGGGAAGAAATTGTCTTTTTCAGAATTACAAATTACTGACTGTAAGAGGAAATTACTTAATAAAACTATATTTTTAAATGTTTACATGTTTTAAATTATAGATTTTTAAAATATAAGTCTACAAATTGAATATTAAAACAATTTGTGATGACAATTTTTGTGTGTCAATTTGGCAAGGCAATGGTGCTCAGTTATTTGGTAATACAATAGCCCAGATGTTGCTGTGAAGGGTTTTTGTAGCTGTAATAAAGATTTCCTATCAGTAGGCTTTAAATTAAGGAGATTACCCTCCTTAACATGAGTGGCCCTCCTCTAATCAGTTGAAAATTTTAGGAACAAAGGGTTTTCCGAGGTTTCTAGGAGAAGAGAGAATTCTGTCTCAAAACTGTAACATAGAATTCCAGCCTGCCCTCAGATTTTGGACTTGCCAGCCCCAACAACTGCATGAGCTGGTTCATTAATATAAGTCTCTTTCCTTTTTCTATCTGTATATGTATGTTGTATGTGTATATGAATGTATAGATGTATGTGGTATATCTATTATTGCTTTTTTTTTTTTTTCCTGGAGAATGCTGAAATACAATATTGGTAGGGAGAATAGCCCTAGAAAAACAGAATTTTAAGTAGGAGTTTTCCAAATTGGTTCTCTAACATGATTCCATTAAAAGGTACTTATGACTCTATTCCTAGTAGTAAAGGTGGCACTGATAGTCCACGGAATGATGTGGCATAGAGATATGCAAAATGTCACCATTGGATACTCTTAATCAAATACTTGTTAGAGGCAAGGCTCTGGGTGACATGCATTTGATACCTTAGAACATTTTTTGTCAAACTAACATGTATAATGAGCTTGACTGGTTTGTCCTAATTGCACTAGACAAAGTGGGAAAGAAAAGGACGGGCTCAGCACTTCAAATTCCCAGCCTAAGTGATGCGTTAAAAAAAAAAAAAGCTATCTACTGTAGCCACAGAGCTGACAATTTTGACAACTAAATGCAGAGCTTCATCCTACAAGTCACTGAGTTACAACACAAATTGGATTTTCAGTTTTGCCGAATGTCTAATATTAAAGTGAAACATTGATTGGGAAGGAATGGGGATCCTGAAAATTAAAATGAGGACCTGTGAACAGATCCTGATGAAGCTAGGGACATCGAATCTCTAAATTCTGCTGAGTCTTCTTTGCCAGTAGAAGCAGCCCTTCCACCTCCATCTGAGATTAACCCTGCTTTGCCTGAGGAACGTTTAATGGCTTCCCCTGAGGTAGTTGCCTTACAAGACACGATGATTCTCCTCAACCCACCACCATCACCCTTCTTTGCTTCTAGACCTTCTAGACTCAATCCCCAGCAAGTGTGAGAGGATGAGATACGAACTTTGATAGTCAGATAGGATGCTGTTTGGAGTCTTTGGCAAGCCGATACAGCACCAATCCTTAGGATTTTGGATCAGAACCCTGTCATCCTCTACAGATAACTACTCTCCTTCCCTAGTCTGCCTTCATTGAATGAAATGCTTCTGTCAAAACTACATCTGTAGAATTACAGAATACCTTATAGAGTATCATGGTATTCCACATAGCATTGCTTCTATTAAAAGAACTCATTTCAAAGCAAATAAAGTGCAGCAATGAGCCCGTGTTTATGGAATTCACCAGTCTTACCATGTCTCCTATCATCCTGAAGCACCTGGCTTGACAGAACAGTGAAATACTCTTTTTAAGAATCAGTTATAGCAATGGCTAAGTGGCAATACCTCGTAGGACTAAGATAATGCTGCCCAGGAGACTGTCTGCACTCTAAAACAGCATCCAATATATTTTGCTGTTTCTCACACAGCTGGGATTCATGGGCCCAGGAATCAAAGGGTAGAAATGGCAGTGGCACCCCTCACTATAAACCCTAGTGATCCACTAGCAAATTTTTTGCTTCCTTTTCCCACGAGTCTATGCTCAGCTGGTCTAGAGGTCTTAGTTCCAAAGGGAGGAATGTTTCCATCAAGAGAAAAATGATTCAATTTAACGGGAAGTTAAAACTGCTACCCAACCACTTTGGGCTTCTCAGCTTCTCATGACTTTGAATCAACAGGCAAAGAAGAGATTTACTGTATTTACTGGGGTTATTGATCCTAATACCCAAGGCAAATTGTACTGTTATTACACAATGGAAGTAAAGAAGAATATGTCTGAAATACAGGAGACTCCTTAGGACGCCTCTTAGTACTATCATTCTTTGTGATTAATGTCAATACAAAACTACAAGAACCCAATTCAGGCAGGACTAATAGTTGCCTAGCCCCTTCAGGAATGAAGGTTTGGTTTACCCCACCAAGCTGAAGTGCTTGCTGAGGGTAAAGAGAATATGAAACGGGTAATGTAAGACGATAGTTCTAAGTATCAGCTATGACCATGTGATCATGTGATCTGTTGCAGAAAGAGGATTGTGCTTGTTATGAGTATTTCTTCTTTGTTTTGTTGTGAATGTTTGTGTGTATATATAATAAGCAATCTCTTTGTTTTATTTCCTCCCATACAACTTAAGATGTATTAACTTTATAGCATAGTCTACGTAACAGGATATCAAGAAGAGTGAGCAAGGGTTAGTGTGTTTTCAGTTGGACACAGGATAGTTTTATCTTGTTAGGTGGAGCTATGACTTTGTTATGTTATTATCTTTATTTGGGGAATATGTATGTTTTAAAGAGATGTGTCCAGATGCCATGCTGACAAGAGGTTGACTGTGATGGTTAATTTTATGTGTCAGATTGGCTAGGCAATGGTACCTGGTTCTTTATTCAAACACTAATAATCTAGATATTGCTGTGAAGGTATTTTGTAGATGTGATTAACATTTACAGTAAGTTGACTTTAAGTAAAGGAGATTTCCATCAATAACGTTGGTGAGCTTCATCCAATCAGTTGAAGACCTTAAGAGCAAAAACAGAGAATTCCCAGAGAAAAGGGAATTCTGCCTCAAGGCTGCACATAGAAATCCTGCTTGGATTTTTAGCCTGCCAGCCTGAGTTTCTACATAGCTGGCTTACCCTCCAGATTTTGTACTTGCCAGCCCCCATAATCACATAAGTCAAATACTTAACTCTCTCTCTATGTATGTTGCTGTTGTTACGTCAATCAAGTCAGTTCCGACTCATGAGGACCCTACGTACAACAGAACAAAATACTGCCCAGTCCTGCACCATCTTCACAATCATTGTTATGCTTTAGCCCATTGTTACAGCCACCATGTCAATCCATCTCGTCAAGGGTCTTCCACTTTTCCGCTGACCGTCTACTTTACCAAGCATGATGTCCTTCACCAGGGACTGATCCCTCCTGATAACATATCCAAAGTATGTGAGACAAAGTCTCACCATCCTTGCTCCTAAGGAGCATTCTGATTGTAATTCTTTCAAGACAGAGTTGTTGCTTCTTTTTTTTTTTTTTTTTTTTGGCAGTCCATGGTATATACAATATTCTTTGCCAAAGCCATAATTCAAAGGCATCAATTCTTCTTAGGTCTTCCTTATTCATTGCCCAGCTTTCACGTGCATATGAGGTGATTGAAAACATCATGGCTTGGGTCAGGCGCACCTTAGTCCTTAAAGTGACATCTTTGCTTTTTAACACTTTAAAGAGGTCTTTTGCAGCAAGTTTGTCCAATGCAATGAGTCATTTGATTTCTTGACTGCTGCTTCCATGGGTGTTGATTGTGAATCCAAGTAAAATGAAATCCTTGGCAACTTTAATCTTTTCTCCATTTATCATGATCTTGCTTATTGATCCAGTTGTGAAGATTTTTGTTTTCCTTAAATTGAGGTGTAATCCATTCTGAAGGCTATAGTCTTTGATCTTCTTCAGTAAGTGCTTGAAGTCCTCATCATTTTCAGCAAGCAAGGTTGTATCATCTGCATATCTCAAGTTTTTAATGAGCCTTCCTCCAATCATGAAGCCACATTCTTCTTTACATAGTCCAGCTTCTCAGATTATTTGCTCAGCATGCAGATTGAATAAGTATGGTGAAAGGATACAACCCTGAAGCACATCTTTCCTGACTTTAAACCATGCATTATCTCCTTGTTCTATTCTAATGACTGCCTCTTGATCTATGTACAGGTTCCTCACGAGCACAATTAAGTGTTCTGTAATTCCCATTCTTTGCAATGTTATCTGTAAATTGTTATAATCCACACAGTTGAATGCCTTTGTATAGTCAATAAAACATAGGTAAACATCTTTCTGGTATTCTGTGCTTTCAGCCAAGATCCATCTGACATCAACAACTATATTCCTCATTCCATGTCCTCTTCTGAATCCAGCTTGAATTTCTGGCCGTTCCCCATTGATGTACTGCTGCGACCACTTTTGAATGATCTTCAGCAAAATTTTACTTGCATGTGATATTAATGGTATTGTTCAATAATTTCCACATTTGGTTGGATCTCTGTGTATAGAATATATATATTCTGTTTCTCTGGAGAATCCTGACTGATACAAATATAAAATATAAAAAAAAATTAAGCAGAAGCTTAATAAAAAATTAAGTGGAAGCTCAAGTAGTATACATAGGAAAACCTATATAATAAATATTGCAAAAAAAAAAAAATGCCAGCAGAAATATTTAAAAGAAAATGAGATGAGGGTGTTGAGGAGATGGAGAGATCAGAAATGATAGAAATCATTTTATTTATTTAATAAGGGCTATATATATAGGAGGTCCCTGAGTGGTGCGAACAGTTTGCTCTCAGCTGTTAACCAATAGCTAGGTGGTTCCAGTCCACCCAGAAAAGCCTGGTAATCTACTTCCATAAGATTACAGCCATTGACAACCCTATGGAGCACCAGTTCTACTCTGAGATATGTGGGGTGGCCATGAGTCAGATTCAACTCCCTGACAATGAGTAGTTTGTTCTTTTTTTTTTTTTGTATGTAACTAGGAAGAAAGTCCTGGAAATCTACTCCCAAAAATTAAGCAGTGAAAACTTTATGGATTACAACAGAACATTGACCAACTCACTTGCTTTGGACATGTCATCAGCAGTGAGTAATCACTGGAAGAGGACATCATGTTTTGTGAAGTAGAGGGCCAATGAGGGTGGGGGAGACCGTCAGTGAGATGCACTGGTATAATAGCTGCAGTGATGGACTCAAACATGCTGGCAATATTGAAAACAATGCAGGACCATGCGAAGTCTCATTCTGTTGTACATAAGGTCACCATGAGTTGAAGTGGACTTGACAACATCTATCTATTTATCTATCTATCTATATCTGTCTGTCTATCTATATCTGCCTATCTATCTACCTATCTATTTATCTATCTACCTATCTTTATATAGTTAATAAGGAATTACCTTGAGTGAAGACATTTTGGCATATTTAATTGAAATTTTCTATTATAAAGAGAAATAAAATATGAAACAATTGAATGTCTTAAATGGTCAAATATCTTAGTGCTTAGTGAGCAAACTTAAGTTCAGGAGTCAGCAAAAATTACAGGTGAATTTTAGTGTTTACAATCACCAAATATATTTGTCTGGTTCACTAGATTATTTGCGGTGTCATTAAGTTCTTAATTCATCATATTTTATAATTGAAATATATGACAATATTATTTGTGTGCCAATGTAATAGGTGTTTTTTAGTGATAAATTTCAAGTCAAAGTAGAGAGGGTTTAAAATATGTATGTAGAAGCTATATCTGCAACAATGTATAATTACATATAGTGAGAAAATTCAAGCAAACATGTTGTAGGTAGAAAGAATAATTGAAAAGGACAAGATTTCTCTTCTTTTTTTTCTCCACAGGTGGATGTGTTTTCTTACAGCTTTAAGTAAATACTTATTATAATGCTTATTATAAAAATAAATGCTTTAATTTCTGATATTAAAGAGTAGAGAGTATCATGTGACTATTTTCTATATTTCTTTGATACAAACAATGGATTTTAAAATATCAATAACTTTAAAATTCTTTCTGTGGGTAATTATGCAAATACTATTATGCTGAAGTGTTGTTTGTGCATGTTTTCCAAAAGCGGACAATCCATCTTGTTAACTGGCTTAACCATGCTGTGAAAGCATAATTGTATTATGTGCAGTCTTGGTTGACATTAAAATGATCTGTTACTTGTGCCTAGCAGAATGTCATCCATTCTGCATTATGGATTCAGATAAACTCATCCAACAACATCGGATCGGCATTGTGTTCCTCCCCACTCATCAGTCTATTAGAATGAAATTAAGAAGTAGGTTTAATAATTGGTTAGAGTAGCTTCTCCAGATGTCTTAAATAAAATTATATATATATATATGAAAACAGCATTGCACAAATTACTATTTTGCTTTTAAATGTATATTTGAAAGTCTTAGACAGCCCAACGAAGACAGCTAAGTCAGCGTTATTCAATCGTAGATTATATAATAGGGAATTATAACCATCTATATATCAGATACATCTGATTATCTGATGTATTTACCAGTCTTTAGTTTCTCAAAAATTAAATATTTGTTTTGTTATTAAAAAAATATTTTTCAGATAATTTTTCTGTTAAAAAATTTACTCTGATTCTTTATTTCTTTAGCACCTGTTAATTATGACCTCTTTAAAATTTTCTCAGGTCTCTATAATACAGCCTTCTCTATATTTAAATTTATTCCCTTAGAGTTACTCTGTTCATGCTTTGGTCCTCTTTACATGTCATATCCATTTACACCTTTTTACGTTTTTTTTTTTCCTTCTGACTAACATTTACTCCTCTATCCTTCCACTTGTTCATAACCTTTACATTTCTAAAGACCCAGTCTAAATATCCCATTAGTTTTTTTTTTCTTTTTAATCTAGTCAAGGCTCTTCTCTTCCTTCCTCAAAAGATGATCCTATCTACAGCTATTTTCTGTCAGCAAATTAATAATATGTCTTCAGCAGTGTCGTCTATGTGCTTTCTTTTAAGAATTTACTAACCAGGAGATTGTAATTAAAAACTACTCTACATTAAAAATTCCATTAGAAAAAAAATAAAGGATAAATGACAAATATAACAAAATGCTAAATATTAATTAAAAAACTCTTACAAATAAGAAAATAATACCTAAGAAGTAGTCAAAGAATATACACTATAAATTCATAGAACCAGAAATTGTAATAAATATATCTAAATTTTCATCATAAAAATAAGAAATAATACATCAATTGGATTGACATAATAGCTTTTCAACAAGCAAACCGCACTTTTTCAATTAAAAAGAATGTTCTCATGGTTAAGAGAAAAAGGCACTATGATATATTACTGCATGGATAGAAACTGGAAAAAAATATGACACTATAAAGCAAAAGCTTAGAAATGTTTGTATTTCTGATCTGGCAAGGCCACATTTGTGATTTTTTTGCTACAGAAATGATGAAAATATTTTGAAAGCTTTAAATATAAGAAACTATATCATAGAATTGCTTGTGATACTAAAATATTCTATGGTTTTCTATAATTACAGGAAAATTATTGATATGAATTTAGGAGTATTAACTTTTAAGAATATTGTGTAGTTATTAAAATAATCCTAAAATGGTGGTAATGTAACCATGTATCCTGGATTTCCTGATATGATTGGTATCAAAAACACTTGTCAATTATTTAATTTAATTACACTCTGCAATCTAGTGGTCTGTGAACTTGCCTAACTTTAGAAGGAAGGATGAGACCCAAAATCAGCATAAAGCTGATTTTTATGAGATGGAGGTCAAATATACCTCTATTCTCTATTTTTTTCTTTTCTTTTTTTTTTTTTTACCTTTTTTGACACCAGCCTTCCTTTTCACAGCAATCTCTACTTCTTTGCTGGGTTTGATAATTTGATGTAATGACTACATAGAACTCACAGATGATATTTACAATTATTTAGTTTACTAGGGAAGTAAAAAGCTATAACTCAGGATCAGAAACAACTTGGAGGTAACGGGATATAACTCAGGAGATAGGACATAGTTTTTTTAATCCGGACACCTGTTAACTAAGACAGCTGTCAGGTTTTCTTCTCTTTCTTTTTTTTGGCTATGCCAGCAGGCAGGCAGAGCTTCTTTCAGCCATGTTCACAGACAGGTCTTTTTCTTGCCCATACCTGCTGCTGGGTCATCCCTTGGACTCTGCCCTGTTCCGGCTAGCGTTAGAGCTCTTTAGCTCTGCTGACAAGTGGCCAGAAGTACCTTACTCTGCCAGCAGGCCACCTTATTCCCGCCACTCATATTACTGCTGCTGTTCTCTGCCCGAAGACTCCAGGGTTACAACTCTCTCTCTCCTGTGTCTAGTAGCTTTTTAGAGTAGGGACCCCAGGCCCAAACGATACACTCTGCTCCAGACTCCTTTTGATGATAGTGAGGTCATCCTCAACCTTTGTGAGATTGGCCCCTATGTAAAAAACAAACAAACAAACAAAAAAACTTTGCCAATTTTAAGGTGTGGTGGTAGCAGTAGAGCTTGGCTGCTAACCAAAAGGTCAGCAGTTCGAATCCACCAGCTGCTCGTTGGAAACTCTATGGGGTAATTCTACTTTGTCCTATCGGGTCTGTATGAGTCCGAATCGACTTGATGGCAAAGGATTTCCTCCCACTAGGATTACTGACTGACCAATCACCTTGGTAGGCCACTGTCAATTTATACAATAATCAGCAAAGTTCTGCAAGGTCCCTTATTCCTATTGTGTGGTTTTAGACACCCTATTTACACAGTAGACTGATGAATCCCTGTAAGGTGTGTGAAATAGACCAATCACGGGGCAGGCTGTGGCCTAACCAGGTTTTTTTTTTTTTTTGCAAAATTATAAATCCAAGGCCAGTGAGGCCATATATAAGAGAAAACCATTACATTACACACTTATTTTACTTAGATAGCATTTCTGAATTTGAGATTCAGAATATAGTCACTGATAATAATTTTTCCACTTCCTCTTGATCTAGATTTAGAATCTAGAATGTCATTCTTTATCTTTTACTCCCCATGATTTCGTGTTATGTTCCCTCATTATTCACTTATTCTTCCCCCTTCTACTATCATTTGTCTCA
>NW_004444296.1:313286-314810 GCF_000243295.1 Trichechus manatus latirostris | reverse complement strand
ACCTAGATGATACATGCTGTTTAATTCTGACTCTTCTTCAGAAAGAATATGGGGGAAGCATGTTTCACTCATTATTCTCCATAACTCTTCTATGTCTTTTAAAAGTATTTGTCATAGTCCTTTATTAATATATAAGCAATTTAAAGATTTCATGGGGGAAAGAGGTTTGAAGTGGTTATCTTTACCTGTTCTCTTTATTCACTGTAATCTTTATTTTCTTTTCCATAATTTGTACAAATTTTATAGAAAAAAAAGCTTTTTAATTAATGATTTTAAGTACAGCCAACTGATTTATTTAAGTTTAAATGAGAGATTTATACATTGCCTAATCACTCAGCATATATCCTATTGCTATGCTATTCATCAATGCTGATAATTCAGCTTCAGAACTTAAATCAACCCTCTACTATGACTAGTAAGAATGTCTCAGTCCATTGGAAAGATAATTATTCTAATTTTCCTGAGTTGAACAACACATCCAGTTCAGCTGACACTAAGTATCTAACTGGTGAAGTTTAGTATGCTAATATAAGTCAAAATATATTTATTTTTAAATGTTTATCAATCATCATTTATTAATAAGAGAAGAAAGAGACCTACTGATTGCAAAATCAAGGTAAATTCTACAACATAAGAAAGTTTAGGTATCTTCAGTTGAGTATTAAATCAGGGATTTTTAAAAATTTATTTGTCAGCTTTACAAAGTATCTAAATCTGTGGGTTTTGTTAGCTGCCATTGAGTAGGTCCCCAATTCATGGAGACCCCATGAACAATGGAATGAAATACTGCCAAGTTCTGCACCAGCTCCATGATAAGAATTTGAGGGTTGGCCATCACTTATTTAATATGTCTTCCCAGTAGATTGCATATTCCATGATGTCAGAGAATGTGTCCTGTTTACCCAGAAGCTAACACAGGATACAGTAAACAAACAAACAAACCCATTGCCATTGAGTCGATTCTGACTCATAGCGACTCTACAGGACACAGTAGAACTGCCCCATACGGTTTCCAAGGAGCAGCTGGTGGTTTTGAACTGCTCACCTTTTGGTTACCAGATGAGCTCTTAACCACTGAACCACCAGGACCCTCAAAAAGCATTTGTGGAATGAATGAGTTGATGCCAGCCAACTACCTACAACATTGAGTTAAGTATTATTTTTCTCAGTTTCCAAAGGAGGTAAGCAAGACTCAGAAGTATTATGTGAGATACACAGCTTATAAAGAACTAGGATTTAAAAACTAGATCTTCTGCATCCCAAGTCTCTGTCTTTTTGTCTACACAATTTTTTCCTTTATTTGAGGAATACTGAAACTTAAATTGGTTAGCTTTTTTTATATGAAGAATTTTATGAAGAATAAGTAAATTTTATTTTTTTAATCATTTTTTATATATTTTTGACCTCTACAGAAAACAAAAATTAAAGTGGAGAAAATTCAGGTAGGCATAGGAAATTTTCCTTCATCTTTAAATGTCTTCTAGACTTGGACTCAGTTCACCTGCTTACTTCTGCATTTTAATC
>NW_004444296.1:310710-311876 GCF_000243295.1 Trichechus manatus latirostris | reverse complement strand
TAAACATGCGTAAGAAATGGAGTGGAATATTTTGTTGTTGTTAGTTGCTGCTGAGTCAATTCCTACTCATAAACATCCTTGGTACAACAGAAACACTGCCGTTCCATTCACAATTGTTGCTATGCTTGAGCCCATTGTTGCACCACTGTCTCACTCCATCTCGTTGAGGGTCCTCTTCTTTTTTGCTGACCTTCTACCTTACCAAGCATGATGTCCTTCTCCAGGGACTGGTCCCTCTTGATACCATGTCCAAAGTACATGAGACAAAGTCTCACTATCTTCGCTTCCAAGGTGCACTCTGGCAGAACTTCTTCCAAATCATATTTTAACTTTTTACAAGACATACTTTGTAGTTCTTCTGGCAGTCCATGATATATTCAACAATCTCTGCCAATACCATATTTCGAAGGCATCAATTCTTCTTCAGTCTTTATTCATTGCCCAGCTTTCCCATGAATATGAGACAATTGAAAATATCATGCCATGGGACAGCTGCGTCTTAGTTCTCAAACTGACATCTTTGCTTTTCAACACTTTAAGAGGTCTTTTGCAGCAGATTTGTCCAATGAAATATATCTTTTGATTTCTTGACTGTTACTTCTATGTAGTGTTGATTGTGGATCCAAGTAAAATTAAATCTTTGACAACTCCAATGTTTTCTCCGTTTATTATGATGTTGCTTGTTGAAGTGTAAACCATACTAAAAGCTGTAGTCTTTGATCTTCATCAGTAAGTGCTTGAAGTCCTGTTCGCTTTCAGCAAGCAAGATTGTGTCATCTGCATATCTCAGGTTGTTAATGAGTCTTCCTCCAATCCTGATGCTGCATTCTTGTTCATATGGTCCAGCTTCTCAGATTATTTGTTCAGCATACAAATTGATTCAGTATGGTGTAAGGACACAACCTGACACACATCTTTCCTGATTTTAAACCACACTGTATCCCCTCGTTCTGTTTCAATGACTGCCATTTGGTCTTTGTATAGGTTCTGCATGAACACAATTATTTCAGAATTCCCATTCTTCACAATGTTATCCATAATTTGTTATGATCCACACAGTCAAATGCTTTTGCATAGCCAGTAAAACATAGGTAAACATCTTTCTGGTATTCTCTGTTCTTAGCCAAGATCCATCTGACATCAGCAATGATATCCCTGGTTCCATG
>NW_004444296.1:308023-308967 GCF_000243295.1 Trichechus manatus latirostris | reverse complement strand
ATTTGATTCCTGTGTTTTCCATCTAGTGGGGTCCAAGTATATAGTCATCATTTATGTTGTTGGAAAAAGGTATTTGCAATGAATAAGTAGTTCATCTTGCAAAATTCTATTATTGAACTCCTGTGTCATTTCTATCTCAAGGCCATGTTTTCCAACTACAGATGTTCCTTCTTTGTTTCTGCCTTTCCCATGCCAATCACCAGTAACTATCAATATATCTTGACTGCGTGTTTTATCAATTTCAGGCTGCAGAAGTTGGTAAAAATCTTCAGTTTCCTCAACTTTGGCATTAGTAGTTGGTGCATAAATTTTAATAATGGTCATATTAAATGGCTATCACTGGCAGCATGTTACTTCAGGATAGATCTTTTAATGTTCTTTTTGACAGTGAATGCAATGCCATTCCTTTTCAATTTTTCATTCCCAGCATAATTGACCATATGACTGTCTGTTTCAAAATGGCAAATATCAGTCCATTTCAGCTCACTATTGCCTAGGATACAATCTTTATGCATTCCATTTCATTTCTGATGACTTCCAGTTTTCTAGATTCATACTTTTTGCATTCCACATTTCAGTTACTAACGGATGTTTGCAGCTGTTTCCTGACATTTAGAGTCATGCCACATCAGAAAATGAAGGTCTCTAAAACTTCATTTCATCCATGTTATTAAGGTCAAGTCTACTCTGAGGAGGCATCTTTTCCCCAGTCATATTTTGAGTGCCTTCCAACCAGAGAGGCTCATCTTCCAGCTCTATACCAGACAATGTTCCACTGCTATTCATAAGGTTTTAACTGGCCAATTTTTTCAGAAATAGACTGCCAGGTCCTTCTTCCTAGTGTCTTAGTCTATAAGATCCTCTGAAATCTGTCCACCATGGTTGACCAGGCTGGTATTTGACATACAGGTGGCATAACTTCTAATATCACAGCAACATGCAAG
>NW_004444296.1:301471-305452 GCF_000243295.1 Trichechus manatus latirostris | reverse complement strand
CCTATGGCATAGCTTCCAGCATTACAGCAATACACAAGCCATCATAATATACAAACTGACAGACAAGTGATAGTGATCATATGGGTAACCAGGAGAAATCCAAGCCTCTCAGATCTCCATCACCACATGAAGTCTTATTCCCAATGGGCTCAATATAGTTTCCATCTGATCTTATGAACCTCCTCTCTGCCCTCCTAAATTATTTCAGTGTAAGTGATAGAAAGTCATAGACTGAATGGTAATTATTAAACCCTTTTTCATTCTTAAGGAATTCTGTGAACCTTAGTTCTCCAATTGAATTTGACTATGTCTTAACACCATTGTTCCCATCATGCAGGCTCTCAAGAAAGGTTTTTGTTTTTTTGTTTTTTTTTTTTCCTCCCTCATTTCCGTACTTTAGAACCTGGAGGCAGGGTGGTATCTGTTTGTTTTCCCAATACATTTGCATAAACCTTTCATCTATTTTTTTCCTAAATTTTTACCTCCATTAAGGTTCATATCATCAGACTTCTCTACTATCACCTCTGTTTATTGCTGTTATCTGTTGGTATCCAGGGATATTAATTGGAGTCTTGCTTATTCATTGCAGTCCTCATATTAACTGCAGTTCCCACATGAATTGAAGTCCCTATACTAACTGAAGACTGTAGGAGCGATGTTACAGTCTTCCAACACTGATTCTATTATTATTAGTGAAGATTTCAATATCCATGAAATGATTTCGGTAAACCTAACCCACTCAATTCGTTAAATTCCATAGCTTATATTTCTTTTCCTCCACTCATCACGGAGATTCAGTCATCTCTGAAAATTGCATGAACAGTGAAATTTCTTCTTTGGACATTTCTCTTTCTCTAGCCATTGCTAAATATCTTTCTAATTCACTTACTTTAGTACTCCAATTTCAGCAATTTTCTGTCTTCGGTATGAGCTAAATTCCATTAACAAAACCACATTTAACTTTAATTTTTGTTGTTGTTTGTTCGTTTTGTTTCCATCATAGTCCTACTTACCATTCTACCAGGTTAAATTTTATTGTCCCTGAGTAAAATCATAAAAATTAAATTAATTTTTAACACTTACCCCATTCTATGCATCCAACTCACTTGGTACAGCTCAAAATGTCATTAATGCCTATTTTCTGCTACTTTGGGACGGTTCTTCAAATGTAGAACATAGCTGAATATTATCACACCACTCTTCTGACTAAGCTCCCTTCAAATGTGTGATGCAAATATCAAATTGACTGTAACTGTTGCTGGGCAAGTCCACTGAACAATAAAAAACTTTAGAAGAAAATTCACTTTTGTTCTCTCTGAGAAAAAAGTTGGACAAATTCTTCTCTATTTCTAAATCTTAAAATATCGTCACTGCCCCCAACTCTGCTGATAAAATCTCCTTGAACCTAATTTTCACAAAAAAAAAATTACATTAAGTAAGAACAGCCTCATATTTCCACCACTAATCCAGCAACATCCACACCACTCTGTCCACATACTCTGCCTTCCCTTTTGTTACATAAAAAGTTTGGGTGATGGGGAGTAAGTTTCTGTTAATGGTGGTGGAATAATTTGGAAAAGGATAACAAGAACAATGGTTTCATAATTTGAAGAATGTAAACAATGTCACTGAATTGTACATGAACAATTCATTGAAATGGTCTATTTTTCATGTGCATATTTTCACCAAAAAATAAAATAAATTTAGAAAAGGGAGATGTTCTTGCTTCAATCTAAAGCCAACCCTTTCATTTGTAATCTGGATCCTACACCCTCACTTTCTCAAAGATTTATTCCTGTAATTACTACCTTGCTTTCCTAGATAGTCAATTTTTTTCTGTTCTTTGGGATCATTCCAGTCAGCATTCTAATATGTCAAATAATATATATAAATATTAAATATAAAAGTAACAATAGAACAAAAACGAAAATTCTCTTTTGACTCAGTGTCCTTTGGCTACTATCTCAGTTTTCTCCTCCCTCTTTTATGTAGTCTGCACACTCTATTTCCACTTCCTCTTCACACCATCTTTTCTCCATCCACTACAATCAGTTAACTACTCAAAACCTTTACTGAGACAATGTTCTTTTTAATCAAATTAACAAATTGTAGTAGTACTGAGAATTGTACCTTAAAATCCATTCACACGCCCTAATTTTATCTAGGCTTATTGCTGCTCAGTTAGCAATGCTATTATGCTACCCATTCTTACGGCTAAGTATAATCATGTGACTATTCTGTTGTAAGGTGTAAGAAAAGTGATGAGTACAATTTCCATGCAATTCCCTTAGAGGAAAGTAGGTGCCTTACAGTTTCTAGTCTTCAGTTCTTAATAGCTGGAATGTGGATATGATGGGAGAAACTGAAAAGCCATCTTAAAATACAAGGTTTGCATTGGGGATTTCAGAGCAACAAGATCGACCTAATGAATCAGTTTTACAAGGGTCACATTATCAACTCTAGACTTGTTACATAAAAGGGTAACACATTTCTATTTTGCTTAATTACTGATATTTTACAATGAATGTTAAAGAAGCTGATACTATCTGCTAATTAATATATCAATGACCAACTTTTATTAAAGCCAGTGGCAAATTCTGACCTCAATATATTCCAACTGTATCATTTGAGATTTTCACTCCTATTTCTTAAAAATTACTTCTTTTTATGTTTTCCGCTTATCTCATTTGTGACTTCATTTTATGCTATCATTGTGTTTTGTTTCTCTTTCTCTACTAGAACCCTAAATATTAACAGTGTGCATTTTTTTCCACTCCCTTTTTTTCTGTCTACCACCTTTTCTATGTAGTATTAGTTTATCAAGCAATGTAGCTTTACACACTAGAAACAGTGAAGATTTCCTTTTGCTATGAACTACTATATCAAAGAGTCTTTAAGACAACTTGGATATCTAATATATATCTGTCTTAAACTGGGTTCTTTAAAGGAGCAACACCAGTGAGATATATATAGACCTGTACAAAGATACATCAAGGAAATGGCTTATGCAGTTGTGAGAAAATGGCTTACAAAATTGTAGGGGCTGACAAGTCCCAAATCGGTGTGGCAGATGACAAGCTGACAACCTCCACTGGCTCAGATGGTTGCAGGGACTAATGAACCCAAAACATGCATGTCAGGTGACAAACTGTAGCTTCCTGCTGGCTTTTATCCCAGGAACTGGGGTAAGAGGTCAAGAAGATTGAAGAATTGGAAAAAGATCAAGCTTTGCCAGAACATTAGTTTGTATCATCGATGCAGGCCTCACCCCCAAGGAAACTCATCTTCCACTGCTGCTCACATCAAATCGCAAAATGGGAGATGATACACTGTATCTGCCAAACGACTCAGAATTATAGCCCAGCCAAGCTGACACATAACATTAACCGTTATAGTCCACCCCTTGTCAATTTGACACCTATACACATCTCCTTAAACCATACGTAATCTCTAAATAAAGACAATTATAGAGTTATACTTGCACCTAAAATGTTACAACTAACACGAGTACAACTGAAAATGCACTAGCCCTATGTACGTCATGTATTTTATGAGTAATGGGATAAGGGAAGAAAGACAACAAGCATATTTACTATATATACATATCTACATACACATATGCATGACAAAACAAGGAAGAAATACTCATAACAGTTATAGTCCTCATTTCTGCAACTGGTCATGTGCTCATAGCTGATATTTAGAACTACCTTCTTCCACCACCCATTCTGTATTCCCTTTCCCCTTAGCAAGCACCTCAGCTGGTTATAGTTCTTTACCTGGAGAGGTGACCCAAAATTTCATTCTTGAAGGGTCTGGGCCATTAGTAGTCATGTCATAATTGGGTTCCTGTACTTTTCCATTGACTTTAATCACAGGGCATAGGAGTACTAAGAGATACCCTGAGAGATCCCCAGTATTCCAGACATACTCTTATTTATCTCCATTATGCAACACCAATCTGATTTCCCCTTGGTAGTC
>NW_004444296.1:296092-297621 GCF_000243295.1 Trichechus manatus latirostris | reverse complement strand
AAATTCTCTAAGCCTTTGGACACCTTCCACAGTATACCAAGGCAGTTCTGGCATTTCAACTGGATTCAGTGCAGACCACCTCTTAGTCCACGCTTCAGACAACCAACCAACTAAACTATTGGATCCTTTCCTAACCTCTCCAGCTGAAACATTGAATGAAGAATCTGTGCTTAGTGGGCCCATATCAATAAACTCAGACTGATCCAACTTTATGTTCCATGAACAATTATCCCAAACCCTTAATAGCCATTTCTACACTTATTTCCAAGGTTTCTGTTTGTACGTATTGGAAAAGTCAAGCAGTTCTTTTGGAGTGTAGTGTACTTCCTCGTGGGTCACACTTTGTGCTTCACTTCTTGGGACTCACTGAGACTTAAGTCTAGTTATATGTCTAGAAGCAAAATGGGTATTAGCGGTGAGTTTGAGAATATTCAGCAATGTCTTTTAAGGCATTTGCCTCAGGCATTGCTCTAGGCCATGACCCAGGAGCTGCCCCAGGTGATGTCTCAGACAAAGACTCTTCAGACACAGCTGGGTTAATCTCATCAGATGGTGTTGGAATGGGTCATGTTTTACTGGAGAGGGTGGCTTAGCAGACAAAGCTGGTGTAATCTTTTCAGATGGGAATGAGAGAGCTGCTTCTGTTGGCAGGAGTGATTCAACAGAACTTAGTGGTTCATTGGCCCCACCTTCCTGATTATCTGCCCATATGTTCCCACCTCAAGTTTCCAGATCCCATTTCTTCTCAATCAATGCCCTAACTTCAGACACCTTTTTAGGTAAGGAATTCATTTGGAGTTGTAATTCAGCCACTGTTAGAATAAGACTCTGCTTTTGGTATTCTGCAATATCAGCTCTGTTATAAATAAGGCTTTCTTTCAGGGAACAAGTGGCAAATTTCTGGTCTCTTATGTGGCGTTTGAACTGTGACTCTGAAGCCCTAAGCTAATCACTTTCTTACACCACTTTGTCTAGTGAAATCAGAGCCAGCCGAAGTCTCCTTATACTTCTCAATTTGACAGAAATGTTGAAAAGTGCCAATACACAATCACCCCGAGCCTTGTTTCTCATATATATTTGATGTGATGGTAGTGATATTTTATGTATTTCTACTGCCACTTCATACCAGGCATTAACAGTGTTCTCTTCTCTGTTGGAGTTAGAGTCGTTGGAGCCTTTAAGTCTAATAGCACTTGAGAAAAAATTCAGAAAACTCATCCTTAAATTTTGTTCTTCTAGAAACGCTCTCGGTACCAAACATCTTCGGCTGGGTTCTCTAGAGGAGCAAAACCAGTGAAACTTATATACATCTATATAGAAAGATTTACTTCAAAGAAACAGCTCATGCAATTGTGAGGAAATGGCTCATACAATTTTGAGGGCTGGCAAGTTCCAAATCCATGGGTCAGACAATAGGCTGATGACCTTCATTGTGTCACATGGGTGCAGGGGCTGATGAACCCAAAAGTTTTAAAATCAGGTGACAGGCTGTAGGCCCCTGCTGGTTTATGTCCCAGGAACTAGGGTAA
>NW_004444296.1:293779-294892 GCF_000243295.1 Trichechus manatus latirostris | reverse complement strand
ATTTGCCTATCTTTCTGCATAGTGCCCATATCCTCTGCATTCTATCCAAATACTTCAATGAACTTCCCAAATATCACCTATTCAAAACATCCTTTAAGTAAGTTTTCTCATCCTATCGGATCATTCCCATAAACATACAGACATACTAAATTAACATCCATTTTAAACACAACATTTAAAAAGAAAATCTAAATTTCCTTTGACCATACACCTCTCTACTACTACTGCTACTAATTTCTCTGCTCCTATTTATAGGGGAAGAATAGAAACAAAAAGAATTTACCTTTACTAAAATATATACTGATCCTGACCCCCTTCTCTGCCTACACTGTTTTATTGTTCTCCTGGCCTTCTCCTTTTTAACCACTTAAATTTTATCTTATAAAAAGTTGTGGAAGTGATCTTCCTAAAACCAATCATATCATTTCTCTGCTGAAGTCCTTCCACTGGATTCTCATTGCAAGCCAAATAACATCTACACTTCTTAACAAGGCCTATGAGGCCTGAATAATATATCTCAGCATAATAAAGGTCTAACTCTCTAATTTCAATCTTATATTAGTTCTTCTGCTATGTTTCAGTCACACTGGCTTTGTTTTCTCTCAGTCACACAGATCTTATTCTGACTCGGGAAATTTAAATTTGTGAGTTTTTCTGGGAATGTATTTCCCATGCATCTTTTCAAGTCTATCTGCTTCTCAGAATTTAGATCTCAACTCTAACATTGTCTTCTCAAAAACTTTTACCCTAAGTACACTTGCAAGAACTGTTTTCACCTATAATTTAAAGTACGAAAATCATTTCATTTATTTGTTAATATGATTGTATTGACTCTCTCCACTACAATACAACTCT
The DNA here is from genome assembly GCF_000243295.1 of Trichechus manatus latirostris. Classification (NCBI taxonomy): domain Eukaryota; kingdom Metazoa; phylum Chordata; class Mammalia; order Sirenia; family Trichechidae; genus Trichechus; species Trichechus manatus. Next base: position 294,037 of record NW_004444296.1, on the reverse strand, counting down.
TTGAAGATGGGAACTTATATATTTTATATCATTTCTAAAGAGCCAACCCTTAGAAATGCATCTGTTATGTAATAAGTATTTAATGAATTTTCTAGCTGATATTGTAGTTTGAGCAAGGTCAATTATGAAAATAATAAGTGATATGGATTATAGTTAATTTTATGTGATAACTTGGCTAAGCTATGGTGCCCAGTTGTGTGTTCAAATGCTGGTTTAGATGTTGCTATGAAGGCACTTTGTTGATGTGATTAACGTGTA
>NW_004444296.1:275327-287849 GCF_000243295.1 Trichechus manatus latirostris | reverse complement strand
TTTAAAGTCTATTTTATCTGAGATTAGAATTGCCACTCCTGCTCTTTTTTAGTAGTTGTTAGCTTGATATATTTTTTTCCAACCTTTGGCTTTTAATAAATTCACATCTTTCTTTCTAAGGTGTATCTCTTGTAGACAGCATATTGATGGATCCTGTTTTCTTATCCATTCCGTCACTCCCCGTCTCTTTATGGGTGCATTGAGTCCATTTACATTCACTGTAATTATTGATAGATGTGAGTTTGTTACTGTCATTTTCTGGTGTTTTTTTCTGTGGTGCTGAAGTTTTCTTTGTTCTTCTTACTGTCTTGTGCTGAGTTACTTTTTTATGTGGTTTTTTTTTTTCATTTTTTTTGTTTTTGTAGGTTTTTTTTTTTTTTTTGCTGAGACTTTATGTTTTTCCTCTTTTTTTATGAGTATGTTTGTTAACTTTCTTTGTGCTTACCATGAATTTTACCCTTCTCTTTCTAAGTTTGAATCAGTCTACCATTACTTGGTATCACCTTGCCTTCCTCTCCATTAGTAGGTTCTGTACCTATGCCGTTTATTCCCTCTTTTATTGTTTTGATGTTGTTGTAATTTATTGATTAACTGTTCTGATTCCCTGTTGTATTTCTTTTGGTTTTGGATAGTCCTCGAGAGTTCATTTCCTTGACTGGTATCTGGCTGGTACGATTCTGCGTCCTAGAGTCTTCCCATAAGCTGAAGTTGTTTGTCCTCAAATCGAAGAACTCCTTTTAATAATTCTTTAAGTTTGGTTTGACTTTTACATATTCCCTTAATTTCTGTTTATCTGGAAATGACCTAATTTCAAGACCAAATTTGAACGAGAGTTTTGCAGGATATATTATTCTTGGCTTGCAATTTTTTTCTTTCAAGATTTTATATATGTCATCCCATTGCCTTCTTGCCTCCATGGTTTCTGCCAAATAATCTGAGTTTAGTCTTATTGTTTCTCCTCTGTATGTCACTTCTAGTTTTTCACAAGCTGCTCTCAGGATTCTTTGTTTGTCTTTGGTTTGGTGATTGTGATTATGATATGCCTTGGTGATTTCTTTTGGGGTCTCTCCTATATGGGTTTTGTTGAGCTTCTTGGATGGCCAGCTTTTCATCTTTCATGATATTGGGGAAGTTTTCTGTCAGCAGTTCTTCAGTGATCCTCTCTGTGTTTTCTGTTTTCTCCCCCTGTTCTGGAATTCCAATCACTTGCAAATTTTTGCTTTTGATTGTATCCCACATAACTCTCAGGGTCTCTTCATTTTTCTTCTTTTTTCTGAGTTTTCCTGAAACAGAGTTGTATCCAAGTGTTTGTCTTCAATTCCACTGATCCTCTCTTCCACCATTTCAAGTCTGCTTCTTGGCCTTTCTATGACACCGTCCATTTCTGAAATCTTTTTGTTTATCTTTTGGATGTCGAATCTTGTCTTTGTATAATTTCTAGTTGTAAATTTATTTTGACATTTTGTTCCTGCATTATTTTCCTAAATTCTTCCAATTTATTGTCAGTATTTTCCATGAATTTGTTTAGTTTTTGCCTCATGTTTGTCGGCTTTTTGTCTCAGCTCTTGGAGAATTCTGAGTATTAGAGATTTGAATTCCCTATCTGGTAGTTCTAGTGCATTTTCTTCCACTGGAGGGTCATCTGGTGTTTTATTTTGGACGCCTACTGGCTATGTCTGAGCAGGTGGGCTGTGTGTACTTTGTTGTTTGCTCGTCTTTGGGTACAGTACTTTTTGCCTCCTTCTCCAATTGACAGGGTCAGTCACTCAGATATGGTACAGCAGGGCAGGTCTAGCTGAAGAGGAGTTACTGGGACAGGTTGTCTGTGGCACTCACTACAGCCACCAAGGTGGGTCGGTAATCAGTGCAGGGCAGCTTCCAGGAAGCTGTGCCTGTGCTGCTTGTTGGTGCGATGTTAAGCACACAGTGAAGGTAGGCAGGATGTAGGGGGGAGATTGTTATCTGTGGAGCTAAGATGGGTATGGGAGAGAGGAGAGAGGAACAGGAGCCGAAAACATACAAACAATCATAAAAGTATGCTAGGGGAGCTTACCGTTGGAGTGGAGAGATGAGAGACTATGAAATGGAGAAAAACAAAAAGGGGAAGAGGAAGAAAAAAAAGAAAAGAAAAGAATTAATAAATAAAAATCAGAAAGGTTAAAGAACCACAAAGTTCCCAGCAATCCCACCGGTGCAGCTATGAGGTCTGGAGAAGTCACTCTCAAGTGTTGCAGTACAGTCTGGCTAGAAGGTGTAGAGGTATACAACGTCAGGTATTGAGGGAACAGAAAGAGAAGGAAGATATAGTGCAACAAGAAACTGAGTAATGAAGTAAGACAAAAAGGGAAAAAGAGGGAAAAGAAAACAAAACAAACTAAAAAAAAAAAAAAGAACAAGAAAAGCCCCCAAAAGAACAGAAAAAAAAGAGAAAAAAAAAACCAACTCAAAAAGAAATGCCCTCAGGGATCCCTCTGCACATCTGTGCAAGCCGAGGGGGTAGTCTCCCTTCCACACAGCACTGCCTGAACTGAAAGGGCTCCCAATCAAGAAAAGGAAAAGGAAACAAACAAACAATTCAAAACAAACAAATGAACAAAAGCCCCACTATCCCACCAGCACGGCAGCCCAGACTGGGAAGCAACTCCACACTCTAACAGAGCTCCACATCCCCTCAGGAAGAAGCAAAGATGGCGCATGTAGCCGGGTATTTGAGGGAAAGGAGGGGGAGGTGGTGAGAGGTAAGGAAAAAATCAAAAGAAGCAGAAAAAAAAGCAACACCAGCAGCCAACAAATGCCGCTCAGAGAGCCAGCTAGTGCGGGCTGGTGGAATCCAAGCAGCCAGTGTTTTTCGGACAAGAGACTGTGTCCACAAGAAGCAGAGGGGGCCGAGTGTGGGTGAAGAAGGGTAGGGAGCGGAAAGCATGTATCACAAATTACCGGAGCTCTGCAGCCCCTCAGAAAGTAGCAAAGGTGGTGCATGGAGCCAGGTATTTAAGCGAAAGGAGGGGGAGGTGGTGAGAGGTAAGGGATAAATCAAAAGAAGTGGAAAAAAGCAACACCAACAGCCAACAGATGGCACTCAGAAAGCCGGCCCATTCGGGTGTGTGGAATCCAGGCAGCCGGTGCTTCCCGGACAAGAGATTGTGGCCGTGGGAAGCACAGGAGGTCGAGTGGGGGTGAAGAATGGTGGGGGTGGGTAAGCGTATATCGCAAATTACCAGCTGTTTTGTCTCCCACTGGAAGCTTCGTGAAGCTGCTTTCTTGTACCCCCATTTGCTGGTCTCCGAAAGGAGTCCAAGATGGTGAATCCGTGCTGCATTAGTTGGTAAGGGTCCTCCGCATGAATCTATCCTCGCTGTCCATTCTCTGTCAGTTTTCTCACTCCATTTGGTGCTTGGCTGAGTTCTTTATCTCTTCATTTGATGTTTTAGGGTTTCTGGACTGTTGTTTTCTCTGTTCATCCTAGTTTTTTGGATCTTTGCTCTGGAGGGCCATCATGGTGCTTCTGCCTAGAGCGCCGTTTTGCCGGAAGTAGGGGTTAATTTATTTTGCATGTTGGAAGTACATGAGTTCTGAGAGACTAGAGAATGGGTTGTTATGAATTGAATTGTGTCCCCCAAAAAGTTATGTTGAAGTCCTAACCCCTGTTACAATGACCTTGTTTGGAAATAGAGTCTTTGAAAATATTATCAGTTAATATGAGGTCATACTGGAGTAGAATACTTTCTAATACAATTTTAGTGACATTCTTATAAAAAAGTAGACAAGACTCAAATAGAAAGAAAGAGGAAGAACAGTCATATGATCATTCATCTAAAAGCCAAGAAATGACTGCGGCTAACAGAAGCTGCGAGAGACAAGAAAGCATCTTCTAGAGACATACAAATAACATGACTTTTCCAGTACATTGATTTGGAATTTTAGCCTCCATAACTGTGAGATCATAAGTTTCTGTTGTTTAAAACCACCTGCTTTGTGGTACTTTGCTATGACAGCCGTTAGAAGCTAATACAGTGGAGTATTATAAAATATGATGAAAAATATTGAGGCATTGCAAATAGACTAATGGAAGAGAAAAAGAGAACTCACAAATAGATGTACATGTAAATGAGGACAGGTTGAACATAAAATTAGTATTTAAAATCACAAGAACAAGAACATATAATCCATTGGGACAATTGGTTATATATTTTTAAAGCAAGAATGTCAGACAATTCCCTCACATAATAGCAATGAATAATTTGTAGAAGAATTAAATACTAAAAAGCAAAAACACTCCAACCTATTAAAAGTAAATATGTGAAAATAATTTATAATCCTAGAGTGCAAATTTATTTTCAAGGAAGATCTAAAACTCAGAATCTATGAAGGGAAAAATTTGAGTTATGCCCACATATATTTGAAAATCTTTCAACAAAATTATATACTAGAAAGAATTAAAAAAAAAAAAGTCCAGGGATTAGAAGAAAACTTTTGCTCATGTAAACCAATAAAAAATATTATCCATAACATGTAGAGGTTTTCTTAAAGAAGTTAAAAAAATACAAAAATCATTAAAGAATTTGAAAAGACAATACTTAGAATAAAAATAAAAGTTGTCAATTGAAGCATTAAAGGGTGTAAATTCTTATAATAAATAAATTTAAATTTTACTATGAATACATTACTTACAGAAGATTTTAAGCAATTAATAATACCTAGTACCAATGAAGATGTGGAGAAATGGACATTCAGGTTCATTGTTTGGGGGAGTGTAATGATAAGCATTTTGAAAATAAGTGCTGTAGAATTTTTCAAATTTATCTATGCTCATTGACCCATTTCATCTCCATGATTTTTTCTAAAAGTAAATTTACGGATTTTATTTTAAAAAGTACATAAAGAAATACAGCATTGTCATTGCAGAATATTAGAAGTAACCTTAAATTTGGGAATGATTAAATTATGGTACATATAATATCAATTTTTATTCAGCTATTACAAATGATGAGTAATACTTTTACAAGCTCATAGAATGTTGTAAAAGATGTATTCTTAAAAGAAAATAATCAAGTTGCAAATTATTTCCAATTTACTTAAAACCTTATTATAAATGTGAATATTTGTAGATACAGGCATGCCATTTGATAGAATGGACTCTGGATACATTCATGCAGGACTGACTGTCGGCAAAGTATGTAAGTTGAGGAGAAAATCATGGAGAGATTTAACTTGTTCTCTGTGGGAGAGAGTATTGTTTAACAAACATACTACTTACTTGCCACATTTCTGAGTAATTTTGCATTTAGGCAGAAAAAAAGTGTGGGCTTTGTTCATTAAATGCAAACAGAATGACGTATCACTTTCAGCCCCAGACCCGAACAATTCTTCAGTCTCTCTTTTCCCTACTAGGGTGAACAAAAAGTCAGTTTTCTAAATAATGCCACATGTTATGGTGGATTCTCTCCATTAGCTTTTGTAACTGCATGATAGTGTGGAGCAGATTCCTCTGTCAATCTGAATTGGACATTTGGTGTCAGTAAAAAATAATTCTGCATCTGTGTATGTGTTAAGTCACTGAAACATTTTTCATTACTTGTTACTGCCTCACAACTAGCTTAATCTGACTAACATACACTCCATTACAGCAATCTTATGCAATCTGTATAAACTCAAAAAAATCCATTGCTGTCGAGTCCATTTCAACTCATAGTGACTCTATAGGACACAGTAGAACTACCATATAGGGTTTCCAAGGAGCAGCTGGTGGATTTGAACTGGATACCTTTTGGTTAGCAGCCAAGCCCTTAACCACTAGGCCACCAGGGATCCTCCGATCTGTATAAATAAAAAAACAAACCAATTGCTGTCCAGTTGATTCCAACTCATAGTGACCCTACAGGACAGAGTAGAACTGCCCCATAGGGTTTCCAAGGAGCACCTGGTGGATTGGAACTGCAGATCTTTTGGTTAGCAGCTGCAGCTCTTAACCACTATGGCACCAGGGTTTCCACCAATCTGTATAGTACCATGTATTTCTTAATTAACACCACCAAAAATAAGAAGACTAAATAAAGAAAAGGATATCAGGCCGATAGAAAAATAGTAGAAAGCAAATATATATATATATATATATATATTTTTTAATTAACTCTACAGCTGTCTGAATCTCCCTTCTTTGTCTTCAGACTTAGAGGACCTTCATGTGGCTTCAGGACTGTCATTAATCTCTTACTCTTTAAATGTCTCTATTGGACTCAAAATTAAACAATCTTCATATTATGTATCACACTCCCCTTCTTATCTTTTTTTTGCCAGGGAGCAAATAGAATCAACAGATATACCACATTCCCTGTCCTGCTTTCTTTATAATTGACCTTAAATCCCACTGTACAATTTAAATCTCACTTAGTTAAAAAAAGAAAAAAATAACTTCTATTTTTATTGCATGAGTATAGGATGGGGTTTTTAAACTAAGAATTGAAAATGTAGAAAGGAGTTCTGAGATGTTGTTATATTGCTTCTATAATTTAGTAAGTATGATAAAACAATATAATCATTAATAAAAAGAAAATCGAAATCATAAAACGATTATGAATGGAATTTATTTCCACAACATAAATTTAAGATAATTGTGTAAAGCACCAGATCTTTGTCGTTTTGATTTTTTAAAGTCATTGACAATTTGGTATTAATTGTAGCAACTCAAAAAGTTTCAAATAATATAATATCCAGACAATATCCATGCTTTTTGTAATGTAGGTGTATCTGTTATTCTACCTTGTTCTGTGTAAAAGTTTTACAGATTTTTAAACCTTATTAAAGTGTTAAAAAGGTTTTACTTTGAGGACTAAGTTGTACCTTACCCAGCCATGATATTTTCAATCACCTCATATACAAGTGAAAGCAGGACAAATAACAAGGAAAACCGAAGAAGAATTGACCCCTTTGAATTAAGGTGTTGACAGAGAATATTGAATATACCATGGACTACTAGAAGAATGAATGAACTGAATTGGAAGAAGTATAGTCTGAATTCTCCTTCAAAGCAAGATGACGAAACTTCATCTCACGTATTTTAGACATGATATTAGGAGGGACCAGTCCCTAGAGAAGGACATCATGCTTGGTAAAGTAGTAGATCATCAAAAAAGAGGAAGGTCCTGAATGAGATGGATTGACACAGGTGGTTGCAACAATGGGCTCAAGCATAGCAATGATTGCGAGGATGGCACAAGACCGAGCAGTGTTTTGTTCTGGTGTACACAGGGTTGCCATGAGTCGGAACTGACTCTACTGCTTCTAACCATAACAGCTACGTAAAAATCTTAATAAATTTCTTTAATGTAGAATATTTATCACATATTCACCAACAGAAAAGATTATATTTTTGTTATGGCATAAACAGCTTTAAAAAATGTTTAAACTTTATCACAGTCCTAAAAGCCATTTTAAAAGCATTAAATGTTTCTGGTACAGCTCAGTAGAGGATTGATACTTTGCTGGAAATAAAATGCTGCACTTTTTTTTTTTTTTCCTGCAACTACACAGTAAATAATGTCCAAATAAACAAAACAAAAAAGATGTTAAAAAAAAAAAAAAAGGTGGAATCAAAGAAAGTATAGTTTAAAAATAAGCACCTGAATTATATGGGCTGCATGTTGGAGGTTGTATTTCTGAGAAAAACTATCATCAAGGTTTCTACTTAGGTTCCACAAATCTTATGCAAAGAACTTGAGTAAGATCTGTGAAGAAGTAATATTATTGCTCCTGCAAAAGCAATATAGACAATGGGGTTCATTAGATGTGAGATTTTTCAAAGTTATCTCTGGATTTCCCACTAAATCATCTGTCTAGTTTTAGAGGCAACTGGGATTATTATTGTTTTCCTGAGGTTCCGACAACTTCTTAAGAATAGTGGTGAATCTGACAATTAGCATGACTTTCTCTGACCTTTGTTTTTCTAACCCTTTGGATGGTTTTGGAAAGTATCTAATTCCTTGCATTGAATACTTCTTGTTTGAAATACCTAGAGTGTTTCTGTTTACTGGCTAAATCCTGAAAATATGAGTACATTTAACTTTTATTTTAAATCCTATGAATTCACCCAGAGTAGGCACAGCTCGTTTGCCTAGGCACAAGCACAAGGGATCCACAGACTTTGAGTGCCTTTCTTTCTGCGTGGACTTGTGTGGGCCCATTTCAACAGCGTAGGCCTTCGTTACTGCAGTACAACAGGGTATATACCAGAACTTTAACTTCAACTGTTTCAGCTGTGAAGTAGCAGGTTCTTGATATTTGACACTGCTTTGCCCATTAAGCAGGGTCTTCACCTACCCACATCAGGGGCCTGAGGACTGGTGGCTCCACCCACACCACCTAGCCACCCGCGATAGGGGCCCATGAATAACAAGAGCCACCTAGTCCTTACAGCCAACAGCATTAGGTGCTCGTAGTCCGGCTGCAAAACCCACCCACCTACAAGCTCTAGGGAATAGGGACATGCCTTCCTCCTGGACATTCAGGAGCGACCATCAGACCCCTGCCTTGTTCAGAGTGTGTCCCCATGCTGCAGCCAGATACCTGTGCTTACACCGATCACCCATGTCTGTCAAGGACTGTAAGTGAGAGCCTACACCACACACTTGGTGGCAATCTACCTGGACACCTGAGCTGAATGTACCCAGCAACAGATCTAACCACCTGGTGACAGTACATTAGAGCTTCAAAGGTAATCAAACTAGCTCATACTAGCAGCCTATTTTGGCATATCAAAACAAAACAAGAAGCTAGGACACAGTAAACAAACATAAAATAAATAAATAAATATAATAACTTATTGATGGCTCAGAGACAACAGTCAATATCAAGTCACACAAAGAGGCAATCCACGATGGCTTCAACAAGCTCCCATAATAAAGAATCTAGAAATTTTCCAGAGGAGAAAATTACATGGTATTACCAGAAGCAGAATACAAAAGATTAATATACAGAAGTCTTCAAGAAATTAGGAAGAAAATTAAGCAAAATGCAGAACATGCAATAGAGGAAATTAAAAAAATTAGGGAAGAGCATAATGACAAATTTAACAGGCTGCAAGAATCCATAGAGAGACAGCAATCAGAAATGCAGAAGATTAACAATAAAATTTCAGAATTAAACAACTCAATAGAAAGTCATAGGAGCAAAATTGAGGCAATGGAAGTCAGAATTAGTGAGACTGAAGATAAAGCACTTATCATCAACTTGTTTGAGAAAAAATCAGATAAAAGAATTAAAAAAAAATGAAGAAACCCTAAGAATTATGTGGGACTCTATCAAGAGAAATAACCTATGAGTGATTGGAGTACCAGAACAGTGGGAGATAACAGAAAATACAGAAAGAATTGTTGAAGACTGGTTCGCAGAAAACTTCCCTGATATCGTGAAAGATGACAAGATATCTATCCAAGATGGTCATTGAACCCCACATAAGGTAGATCCCAAAAGAAAGTCACCAAGACATCTTATAATCAAACTTGCCAAAACCAAATATAAAGAGAGAATTTTAAGAGTGGCTAGGGATAAACAAAAATTCATCTACAAAGGAGAGTCAATAAGAATAATCTCGGACTACTCAGCAGAAACCATGCAGGCAAGAAGGCAATTGGATAACATATATAAAGCCTTAAAGGAAAAAGAAACTTCCAGCCAAGAACTATATATCCAGCAAAACTGTCTCTCAAATAGAATGGTGAAATTAGGACATTTCCAGATGAACCGAAGCCTAGGGAATTTGCAAAAACCAAACCAAAATTACAAGAAATACTAAAGGGAGTCCTTTGGTTAGAAAATCACTAACATTAGATAACAACCCAAGACAAGAACAGAGGACAGAGCAACCAGATATCAACCCAGATAGGGAAGTCACAAAAGTAAATCAAAGCTAAAACACTGAAAATAGGGAAACAGATATCAATATGTAAAAGATGACAACATTAAAAAAAAAAAGAGGGACTTAAAAAATGTAGGCATAGATTTTTCATATGGAGAGAAAGTCAAGATGATATAAAGAAATAAAAGACTGGTATAAACTTAGGAAAACAGGGGTAAATATTAAGGTAAACACAAAGGAAACTAACACACCTACAAATCAAAATAAAAAACTAGAAAAATATAAAGACTCAGCAAACACAAAGTCAACAACAGTGAAAAAGATGAAAACAAAATACATAAAGAAAAATGACTCAGCACAGAAAATTAAGTTGGAACAAAGAAACTGTGAACAACATGCAAAAAACACATCAAGATGACAGCATTAAACTCATACCTATCAATAATTACGCTGAATGTAAATGGACTAAATGCACCAATAAAGAGACAGAGAGTGGCAGATTGGATAAAAAAATAAGACCGTCTATATGCTGCATACAAAGACACACCTTAGACTCAAAGACACAAACTAAAACTCAAAGGATGGAAAAAATATATAAAGCAAACAACACTCAAAAAAGAGCAGGAGTGGCAATATAATCTCTGATGAAATAGACTTTAAAGTAAAATCCACCACAAAGGATAAGGAATGACAGTATATGTCATGATTAAAGGGTCAGTACACCAGGAGGACAAAACTATAATAAATATTTAGACACCCAATGACAGAGATCCAAAATACATAAAACAAACTCTAACAGCGCTGAAAAGAGAGATAGACAGCTCCACAATAGTAGTAGGAGACTTCAACACACCACTTTCCATGAAGGACAGATCATCCAAGAAAGAAGCTCAACAAAGACACGGAAGAGCAAAATGCTACAATCAACCAACTTGATCTCACAGACATATACCGAACACTCCACCCAACAGCAGCCAAGTATACTTTCTTTTCCAATGCACATGGAACAGTCTCCAGAATAGACCAAGTATTAGGCCATAAAGTAAGCCTTAACAAAATCCGAAGCGTCAAAACATTACAAACCATCTTTTCTGACCAAAAAGCCATAAAAGTAGAAATCAACAACAGAAAAAGCAAGGAAAAAAATCAAACACATGAAAACTGAACAACACCTTGCTGAAAAACTACTGGGTTATAGAAGAAATTAAGGATGGAATCAAGAAATTCATAGAATCAAATGAGAATGAAAACACATCCTACCGGAACCTTTGGGACACAGCAGAAACAGTACTCAGAGGTCAGTGAATAGCAATAAATGCACACATCCAAAAAGAAGAAAGGGCCATAATCAAAACATTAACCCTACAACTGGAATAAGTAGAAAAAGAGCAGCAAAAGAAGCCCACAGGTGCAGAAGAAAGAAAATAATAAGAGGTAGAGCAGAATTAAATGAAATAGAGAATAGAAAAACAATTGAAAGAGTTAACAAGACCAAAAGCTGGTTCTTTGAAAAGAGCAACCAAATTGACAAACCATTGGCCAAAGTGACAAAATAAAAACAGGAGAGGAAGCTAATAACCTGTGTAAGAAATGAGATGAGTGATATCACAACAGACTCAACTGAAATTAAAAGAATCGTAATAGAATACTATGAAAAATTGTACTCTAACAAATTTGAAAAACTAGAGGAAATGGAGAAATGTCTAGAAACTCACTACATACCTAAACTAACACAAAGAGAGGTAGAACAGCTAAATAAACCCATAGCAAAAAAAGAGACTAAAAAAGTAATTAAAAAACTCCCAACAAAAAAGAGGACTAGCCCGGATGGCTTCCCTGAAGAATACTACCAAACATTCAGGGAAGAGTTAACGCCAGTACCACTAAAGGTATTTCAGAGCATAGAAAAGGATGGAATATTCCCAAACTCATTCTATGAAGCCAGCATAACCCTGATACCAAAACCAGGTAACGACACTGTAGAAAAAAAGAAAATTACAGAACAATATCCCTCAGGAACATTGAGGCAAAAATCCTAAACAAAATTCTAGCCAATACAATTCAGCAACATATCAAAAAAATAAATCACCATGATGAAGTGGGATTTATATCAGGTATGCAGGGATGGTTCACCATTAGAAAAACAAACAATGTAAACCAGCACATTAATAAAACAAAAGACAAGAACCACATGATCTTATCAATCGATTCAGAAAAGGCATTCGACAAAGTCGAACACCCATTCATGGTAGAAACTCAACAAAATAGGAATAGAAGGGAAATTCCTCAATATAATTAAAGGTATCTATACAAAACCAACAGCCAACATCATCCTAAATGGAGAGGCTTTGAAAGAATTTCCTTTGAGAACAGGAACCAGACAAGGATGCCCTTCGCCACCACTATTATTCAATATTGTGCTGGAGGTCCTAGCCAGAGCAATTAGGCTAGAAAAAGAAATAAAGGCATCTGAATTGGTAGGGAAAAAGTCAAAGTATCTCTACTTGCAGATAATATGATCTGGTACACAGTAAACCCCAAAGAATCCACAAGAAAACTACTGGAACTAATAGAAGATTTCAACAAAGTTTCAGAATACAAGATAAACATACAAAAATCAGTTGGATTCCTTTACACCAACAAAGAGAACCTCGAAGAAGAACTCACCA
>NW_004444296.1:266809-273311 GCF_000243295.1 Trichechus manatus latirostris | reverse complement strand
GGTGCAGAACTCAAATTCTAGTAAGAAGATCCGACTTAATGATCTGACTGAGACTGGAGGAACCCTGGAGAGCGTGGCCCCTGGATTCTCTATCAGCCCAGAACTAAAACAATCTCATAGACCAAGTCTTCAGACAGGGATTGGACTGAACTGTGGGACATAAAGTGTTACTCGTGAGGAGTGTGCCTCTTAGCTCACATAGATACAAGGGACTAAATGGGCAGCTTTTGTCTGGAGGTGAGATGGGAAGGTAAAGAGGGTTAGGAGCTGGTTGAACGGACATGGGGTATCAGGGGTGGAAAGGAGGAGTATGTGCTGTCACAGTATGGGGAGAGCAATTAGGGTCACATAACAATGTATGTACAAATTTTTGTATGGGAAAAATAAGAAATAAATAAATCCTATGAGTTAGAATAATGGGTAAATATAAGAACAATCATCCTACATAATCAGTAGATGGCAATTGCATACATTTTTCCTGGGCAGGTTTATAGTGGTCATGTATCATCTGTAGTCAGAGTCCTGTTCAGGTATAAGTTTTGTAGATTTTTTTTTAATATGTAAACCTATGTTTTATATTAGCTCCAATGCATTTTGTATTATAACTATATTTTAATTAAAAGAGCAATTAACTGTAATAAGCATACTTTCATTACTTGAAACAGGTTATTTTCCTTTCTAACAACATTACATAAATGAAATTAATTTATGAGATTCTCCTTCAGAGCACTATATAGAGTGATCTAATCTATGTCAATAAGAACTTTACAAATATGTTTATTTCATTATTGTTTATTTTAGCTCAACATTTTATTCCTGGATTTCAAAAATGTTCTTTTTGATAGTATGATCCTAATACTCCAGCATATTTTCTCCTTTTCAAAATGGGTGACCAAGAGCTTGACATAACTAATGCCATGGTGAACCTATAAGTTTTTTTCTTTGCCTTCTCCTTTTCGCATACATTTGTTAATGACTCATTTTGCTCTGTCCACCCACCTGTGGCTTATGACCTCCCACAGGAAGATTAGAGCCCAGATGTCAGATATGTATATCTTTAGCCTGATGAGGAAATATCCGGCATATATCTCTTTAGTATGATAAAGAGGCTCTTGTAATTACCTTGTAATGAATGACAACACTTCTAACCTGTGTAAAAATCATATATAAGCTCTAATGTAAAAATGCCTTTCGGGACTCCATAGAGACAGTCTGCTTTGCTGTTGGGTCCTGGGTGGTGTACACGTCCTACAATAAAACTTTCTCACTCTTTCTGACTTGGAGTATGTTTCACTGGCTTGACTGCTCCAGGGCACAGACCCTACTTGTGTAACAATAGTGATTGCTTGCTTTTCTTTTTAAGATTTAAGTAAATATTAACTTCAAATCAATGCTAACTCTTATAGAGAAACTCAGTGTCTTTCAGCATATTCTCAAGGCTTCTTAGCAAGCTTACTACCTATGCTTTTCTGCCACTGCTGCTATCGACTCTATGTTATGAAAGTAATGAGTGAAATTGATGTTCTGCCTTGATTTTCTTTGTTGAACTCTGCATCGATCTCAGTCTCATCAGAGGTGAGTTTTGTTAAACTCTGAACAAATTCATAAACTGTTGCACCATCTAAGTACTCCATATTTAAATATTTAACAAAGATTCTGGCAGTGGTTTCTGGCAATAGTCGGAGATATTCTATACATTAAAAAAAAATAAGAATAGAGAGCTCATGTTGAAATCAAACATATGGAAGTTTTTCTTCTTTTTCTTCTTCTCCTTCTCTTTCTTATCTCTTGCTCTGTCTGTCTTTCTCTCCTAATAAGTGGATTTATCAGTAAGGGCAATGATAAGCATTTACCATTTGTTGTTTGACATGCAATTTAACTTGTTTTCAGAAGTTTTAAAATAAGCAACATCACACTTGATCTCACCATTCTGCCAAGCAGTACTGGTTGCATCAGTTAATACTAACATGAAAATATAGAGAAATATAATCATTTTAAGTATACTTATAAACACACCTTTGTATTGCAAATATAACTTTATGCTATTGATAATTTTGCATTGTTTTTCTGGCATATAGAATATTGTATGGTTATAATCTGTGGCTCTTGTGATGCAGTAGTTAAGAGCTTGGCTGCTAACCAAAAGGTGTGCAGTTCAAATCCACCAGCCACTCCTTGGAAACCCTATGGGGCAGTTCTACTCTGTCCTGTAGGGTCACCATGAGTTAGAATCAACTTGACAGCAATGGGTTTGTTTTTTTTTTTTTTTTTGGTATGCTTATAATAGCATAGTAGGCTTTCAAATAAATGTATTAGTAGCTTTAGTAAAATAACCCAATATACTAGATAGGAAAATTAATAATCAAAAGTAATTAAAATCAAAGAAGCTGGAGTCATAACCTGTAAGTAGACAACTCCTGGTTAAGAATTACTGGTGTCCAAAGAGAGAGATATACTTATAAAAAATAAGTAAAATTTCATCTTTATGTTTATTTAAATATACATAAATCTACCAATAAGCTAACACATAATATAATTTTATTAGTTTTGTTTCTAAAATCTCAATTAAAAATAGTTATATGTATATGCACGTATATGTATATACATATATGTATATATAGAAGCCCTGGTGGCACAGTGGTTAAGAGCTATGGTTGCTAACCGAAAGGTCAGCAGTTTGAATCCACCAGCTGCTCCTTGCAAATTCTATGGGGCAGTTCTATTCTATCCTACAGGGTTTCTATGAGTTAGAATCAACTCAACAGCAAAGGGTTTGGTTTTGTATATATACATATATATTTCCAAAATTGTTGGGGGTTTTCTAATCATCAGATCTGTATTTGAGTGTCCAGTCAGGGTGTTATATAACTGGCAACCTCCAGAGTACTGGTAAAAAGTTTCATCCATTCTGAATCAATTTCTATGCCACAGACTATTTAAAGCTAAGCCATTGTCAGACAATAGCTCCTATGTGTTTCATAGAACCTAGAGCTCCTTTGATCCACCCTGGCATAGTTAATGGAGTCAGCAATATCAGAAAGTCTACTGAAGTGTTCAAGCTGGAAAATATATTTGCAGGATATTTACAATAACTATAGTAATTGATTCTTTTTATTTGGTACAAGTTCTGTTTTCTGGTTTATTCATCTCTTAAATGCAGCCCCATTTCATTTGAAGTTGTAAGTATTTATCTTATAAATAGCTGTATATGAAGTCTTGCTTTAAATTAGTTTGTATTTGTAGCAGTTTCTCAGTATTCTTGAGACCAGTGAGGTGATTTTCATTCCTTTCCATCATGTTTCTTTGAATTCAGAAAGTTGAAAGAGTTGATTTGTACAGCTCCAGATTCATTTTGAACATTCAAGTTCCAAAGTAGAAAAAGAATCACAATACAAAAATGTAATAGCATATTATAGTACAGAAAGCTAATTTCCTGTTGCTGTTACAGAGTCACTCACTAAAAATGTCGGGACAATCTTATTTCATAATTTTAACACAATAGTGGAGAGCTGTTGTAATAGACCAAGTATTTATGATAATTAGGTTTTGCTGAATAATGTGGTTCCTCAGAGATGATAGTTGTGGATATTGATTTTCCAAATGGACTAAGCCATTGATTGAATGCAATTTGAAGAGGAACCAAATTAGTCTCTCGAATTTACCTGGGGCTGCTACCAGTGGAATACATTATCTGAAATATCCCATAGCTATGTTTAATAGGTCAAGGACTCCCTCTGTCTGGTGATTCACTTGTGAAATCATTTCTTAGTTAATAATTTTTAACTGTAAATCCACAGATGACTCCAAGGATGCTACTCAGTGATTGATTTTTTTCCCCCTTTGATAAGATCAACAAATTCTGGAGTTGAATTGAGCATGCTAAACTTTTTGAATCATACAACAAAAGGAGGAAGCAGAATGTTGATTACATTTTGCAAATATAAGCTTTCATTGGGAGATAAGATAGAAGTTTTTCTGCAGAGAGAGCTGCCATAACAGTAAAACCAATAAACATTCCTCAGGGAGAAGACAATGGAAAACACCTTCATGTGAAAAATAGCAGATTATTCTTTAAGTCAAACTAAGCAAAGAAGCTGTTATCCATTAAAACTAGTGTAAAAGGAATCATATTACTGAACTACCATGTTTCTAAGATTTTTCAACATATTTCTTCTTCATGTTTCAATTTTTTCTGAAATTAAAATATCAAAAATTCGGTGTGGATATTTAATATTTTAATTTAGTGTTACTAAATTGATGACGTACTTTACAATCAACAGAAAAACTCTAAATTATATAGATATCTAATTCAATTGTTTTTTAATTGTCAACTATTTATTGCATACGGAAAAGGTCAAGAAATGGTGCCAAATACTAAT
The DNA here is from genome assembly GCF_000243295.1 of Trichechus manatus latirostris. Classification (NCBI taxonomy): domain Eukaryota; kingdom Metazoa; phylum Chordata; class Mammalia; order Sirenia; family Trichechidae; genus Trichechus; species Trichechus manatus. The sequence goes on along the minus strand of NW_004444296.1, from coordinate 268,932 downwards.
ATTTTATTGTAATTTTTTCTAATAACTGCAAAAATTAAAGATAAAGTTGGGTATTTCTCTCTAGTATGACTCTGAAATATCTTAAGTTTATTTTCTCTTTCCATTAAGAATGACTCAAGCATATGGTATCGTTTGTGAGCATGTTTTTATACAATTATTTCATTTGCATAATCTATAAATATATACTATACACAGAGTATAACTTTTTTGAATATTGTATAGGACTGATTTTCATATACTTTTTTGTATTTAATGTCTCTGAAATAACAGTCAGTGGCATCTTAAAATAACAAGTGGCAACATTTTGTTTGCTTCTATTGTGATAAAAAATATGAATATTTTATCTTCAGCGTTTTAAATATATTTTATTATTTTATTACTACTGGATGTAATAGATGCTTATGAGATACTACCTCTAAGTTTATGTCATTCGTTTTAGGTATAATCCTTTTTTTTTTACTCTCTCTCTCTGGTAGGTGGTATATTTCCACGTGGGAGACCCAGATTCAATTCCCAGACAATGCATCTCACGTACAGACACCATCTGTTAGTGGAGGCTTGCATGTTGGTATAATGATGCATAGATTTCAGAGGAGTTTCCAGACTAAGTGGAGTAGAAAAAAAAAAGGCTGGTGATCTGCTTCTGAACATTAGCCAATGAAAATCCTATGGATCACAAAAATCACATCTATAACCAATCACTGGGACGGCACAGGACTAGGCGGTACTTAGCTCCTCCATTGGGCATGGAGTTGCCATGAATTAAGGGCTGACTTGACAAACAGCAGTTAACAACTACAACTCAAGATATTTTATTATCTCTCTTAATTATTTACTTCTTGTTTATCAGTGCAGTGTTTTTGGATGTATCGTTCATGTTAAAAATTTGTTTCTTTTACTGAGTTCAGTACAGAATTTATGCTGGCAACTGAGTTTATTTTGGGTTCCATTAACTATAAATTTTATTTGTAGTATTTATAATTGGACTTTCCCCCTATAATTCAGTTACAGGAGTACTTTTCCTTTTTTTTCTCCTTTGCATTTCCTATTTCCTTTTCGTTGTTCCACTTTTCCCAAATACTATCTTAATCACACATTTCTACTATTATTTGTTGGTTATACTGGAGAACATATGCATTTTTTTTAAACTTTCATATAGTACTTTAGATGAAGGTTTACAGAATAAATAGTTTCTCATTAAACAGTACACATTTTTTTTATGACATTGGTTAACAACCCCACGACATGTCAACACTCTCCCTTCTCAACCCTGAGGACCTTTTATTTGGTGAAAATATACATAACCAAAGTTACACCATTTTGAAAGTTTCTACATGTACAATTCAGTGACACTTATTACATTCTTCCAGTTGTGCTGCTATTTTCACTATCCTTTTTCAAATTATTCCATCACCATTATCTTCAACTCACTGTCTGCTAGGCTTCCCATCAAACCTTTTCAGTTTCTGTTGTCAATTTGATCTCACATAAATAATTATTCTTTTTTTTGTACCTTAAATGAGGTTTGCAAAACAAATAGTTTCTCATTAAACAGTTAGTACACTTATTGCCCTATGATAATGGTTAACAACCCCATGACATGTCAACGCTGTCCCTTCTCAACCTTAGGTTCCCTATCACCAGCTTTCCTGTCCCCTTCTGCCTTCTAGTCCTTGTCCCTGGACTGATGTGCCTCATTAGTCCTGTTTTGTTTTAGGAGGCTGTCCAATCCCAGGCTGAATGGTGAATTTTGGGAGGGTCTTCACCACTGGACTAAAAGGGTGTCCCAGGGCCATACTCTCAGGGTTTCTCCAGTCTGTCAGGCCAGTATATCCGGTCTTTTTTTGTGAGCTAGAAATCTGTTCTACATCCTTTTCCACCTCTGTCCAGGACCCTCTATTGTGATCCTGGTCAGAGCAGTCAGTGGTGGTAGCCAGCACCATCTAGCTGTACTGGACTCAGTCTGGTGGAGGCCATGGTAGCTGTGGGCCATTAGTCCTTCAGACTAATCTTTTCCTTGTATCTTGTTCTCTTCATTCTCCCTTGCTCCCGAAGGGGTGAGACCAGTGGAGTATCTTAGATGGCTGCTCACAGGCTTTTAAGATCCCAGATGCTACTCACCA
>NW_004444296.1:264545-265612 GCF_000243295.1 Trichechus manatus latirostris | reverse complement strand
CTTGGATAATTCTGAGTATTAGAGATTTGAATTCCCTATCAGGTAGTTCTAGTGCCTTTTCTTCTACTGGAAAGTCATCTGGTGTTTTATTTTGGACACCTATTGGAACCATCCTGTCCTGTTTTGGTAAATGTTTTGATATTGTCTGCTGTCTTCGGGGCATTCAGTAGTTATTTTTCCTCCTTTATTGATTGTACATTTGTTTGTTTAGTCCTTTTTTTAAAAAATTTGACTATGTCTGAGCAGGCAGGCTGTGTTTTCTTTGTTGTTTGCTAGTCTGTGAGCACAATACTTTTTGCCTCCTTCTCCAATTGGTAAGGTCACTCGCTCAGATATGGTACAGCAGGGGAGGTCTAGCTGAAGAGGAATTGCTGGGATGGGTAGTTTGTGGCACTTACTACAGCCACCAGGGCGGGTCAGTAATCCATGCAGGGCAGGTTCCGGTAGGCCGTGCCTGTGCTGCTTAGTGGTATGATGTTAAGCGCACAGTGCAGGTAGGCAGGATGGAGAGGGGAGATTGTGATGTGTGGAGCTAAGATGGGTATGGGAGAGAGGAGAAAGCAACAGTAGCCAAAAACATACAAACAAAAAAGAACACTAGGGGAACTTGCTGTTGGCGTCGAGAGATGAGAGACAATGAAATGGAGAAAAACAAAAGGAGAAGAAGAAGAAAAAAAGAAAAGAATGAATAAATAAAAATTAGGAAGAAAAAAGAACAGCAAAGCCCCCAGGGATCCCACTGGTGCGGTACGAGGTCTGGGGAAGATGTTCCCAGGTGTTGCAGTATAGCCTTGCTAGAAGGTGTGGAGGAATTCAGCGTCAAGTATTCAGGGGACAGGAAGAGAAGCAAGGTATAGAGAGATGAGAAACTGAGTAATGAAGAAAGACAAAAAGGGAAAAAGAGGGAAAAGAAAACAAATTAAAAAAAAAAAAAGAACAAGAAAAGCCCCCCAAAAAACGAAAAAAAAAACCCACGAAAAAAAAAGAAATGTCCTCAGGGATCCCTCTGCACGTGTGCGCAAGCTGAGAGGGTAGGTCCCAAGCCGTGTAGCAGTGCCTGGCCAGAA